>NC_056441.1:16059232-16249232 GCF_018296145.1 Oncorhynchus tshawytscha | reverse complement strand
ATGTTGTATAAGACTCTCACTATGTTACATGATGTTGTATAGGACTCTCACTATGTTACATGATGTTGTATAGGACTCTCACTATGTTACATGATGATGTTGTATAGGACTCTCACTATGTAACATGATGTTGTATAGGACTCTCACTATGTTACATGATGATGTTGTATAGGACTCTCACTATGTTACATGATGTTGTATAGGACTCTCACTATGTTACATGATGATGTTGTATAGGACTCTCACTATGTTACATGATGATGTTGTATAGGACTCTCACTATGTTACATGATGTTGTATAGGACTCTCACTATGTTACATGATGTTGTATAGGACTCTCACTATGTTATATGATGTTGTATAGGACTCTCACTATGTTACAGGATGTTGTATAGGACTCTCACTATGTTACATTATGTTGTATAGGACTCACACTATGTATATGATGTTGTATAGGACTCTCACTGTGTTACATGATGTTATATAGGACTCTCACTGTGTTACATGATGATGTTGTATAGGACTCTCACTGTGTTACATGATGATGTTGTATAGGACTCTCACTATGTTACATGATGTTGTATAGGACTCTCACTATGTTACATGATGATGTTGTATAGGACTCTCACTATGTAACATGATGTTGTATAGGACTCTCACTATGTTACATGATGATGTTGTATAGGACTCTCACTATGTTATATGATGTTGTATAGGACTCTCACTATGTTACATGATGTTGTATAGGACTCTCACTATGTTGCATGATGATGTTGTATAGGACTCTCACTATGTTACATGATGATGTTGTATAGGACTCTCACTATGTTACATGATGTTGTATAGGACTCTCACTATGTTACATGTGATGTTGTATAGGACATGATGATGTTGTATAGGACTCTCACTATGTTACATGATGATGTTGTATAGGACTCTCACTATGTTACATGATGTTGTATAAGACTCTCACTATGTTACATGATGTTGTATAAGACTCTCACTATGTTACATGATGATGTTGTATTGGACTCTCACTATGTTACATGATGATGTTGTATAGGACTCTCACTATGTTACATGATGATGTTGTATAGGACTCTCACTATGTTACATGATGATGTTGTATAGGACTCTCACTGTGTTACATGATGATGTATAGGACTCTCACTATGTTACATGATGTTGTATAAGACTCTCACTATGTTACATGATGTTGTATAGGACTCTCACTATGTTACATGATGTTGTATAAGACTCTCACTATGTTACATGATGTTGTATAGGACTCTCAAGCCCCTACAGCTCTCTAAACCTGATGAACTCATTAACAGTATTAGGCCAACATCTAAGGCACAGGAGGCTGCTGAGGGGAGGACGACTCATAACAATGGCTGTAATGGAGTGAATGGAATGGTATCAATCACATGGAACCCATGTGTTTGATGTGTTTGATACCATTCAATTCATTCTGTTCCAGCCATTATTATGAGCCCGTCCTCACCAGTTAACGTGCCACCATCCGCCTGTGATGTGAGGGCCGTCCACCCACCAGCAGACACAACGCCTACCATACCTTGTTCCCTTCACTGTCAGTACAGCTTGTCTCTGTTGCAGTCAGAAAACCAGGACCAGATGTGTAGGTTCAGTATGGCGGCACTGAAAGACCCCGCTGTTCTGGACGGCGGCCATATGCGTTTCACACCGACATGACAGCCTCCTCTCACAGAGAGAGCAAAGGAAGGAGCAGGGAGAAAAAAAGCCTCTTTCCAAACACCTTTCATGTCCCTGGCTTGGCTGTGAGCCATGATCCTGTGGCTGCCTTGCCTTGGCTGGGACTGGGAGGGAGGGAGGGAGCGTGTCGGCTAGTTTATTATCCTGGGCTGGAGCAGACCTGGCTGAGACTGACTGAACCCCAGTGTGAACCAAAGTGTGAACCCCAGTGTGAACACCTGTGTGGACACAATATGAGCCCAAAGTGGTGACTGACAGTATCAGTCCTCTATTCAATTGATGGATATTAACAAGACTGACAAGACAGTAATTCTCAATGTTATTTGTTGTTTACCAATTTACCAACCCTAGATGGTACATACTTTGGTTGTGATTTTGGTATAAAGATTGATGAATACAACAACATCCTGTCCTCAATATTGAGAATGGTCAGTTGACCTCCCTCTGTCTTATAAAAGAACCACCTTTACATGTCCATTAGGGTTCTTACCCCTCCCACTCTAGGAGGCCTTGGACCATTCATCTGCCCCGTCACAGAACTCCACCATTCTGGTTCTCATTAGCATCATTATCTAAGTTCAAGCCTCTCCACTCTAATGACACACGTCTGTGTTGCTATCCATTTACAGGCTTTTCTATGCCAAAAAAAAGCCACACTTTTATCCAAAGCGACTTACAGTCATGTGTGCATACATTTTTTCCCACTATCATGATGCTACACAACGGCGCTACAGAGGACAACTTGATATTGATGTTGATATTGATATTTGTGATGAGGTAACTGACTTTCTGAGGTAAAGGCATGTTACTCTCTCTCACACTCTCTCTCTCTCTCTCCCCCTCTCTCTCTCTCTCTCTGTGTATCTCCCCCCTCTCTCTTTCTCTCTGAAATCTGCAAAAGTGACAAAATGTTAATCATATCTCAACTCAGGTGTAAAATATATCAACTGTATTATAATGTACTGTACCTGCTTAAATCTGATTGTGTGGGTGTGGAGACCAGTATGTTCCCACTCTCCCTGACAGGTGAGCACATTGGCAGCAAAACTACCACCTACAAAACAAAATAAGAAATAAGAAATAGTCTATACCCTGCATGACATTTTATATTTGAGAGACATACTTCTGAATAGGTGATTCTTACCTTCAGGATTTTCTCTGCGTTTACAGGCTATCCAAATTATGCATGAATGGAAACATAAAATATAGAAAGAAAATACTGTTATATTTTGGTTATGAAGAGATTTACAGTAGCCTCTGAAAAGAATCTAAATACCAAGTTTTACCATGTTTTGATTGGAGCTTGCCCATATTTTGTGGTATTTCCTCTTGTGCCTTGAACCTTCATCTATTTGCGAATTGACCAAGACATCTTCATCATCTCCCATTGATAACAACAAAGACAGTTATATCCTGTATGCACCGATATATCCATTTTCCTATCAAGTTATTCGAGGGTTGAGATAGGCTAAAGTTGGTTGAGGTAAACAAGAGGACCGAAGCTTTGGGAAAGTGCTCGCAATATGGACAGAGGGAATTTACGGAATTTAATATGAAAAAGAAACGAATAATCTATATAGGGTACAGCGCCTCCTGCTGTACATTAGGAGAAAGTATTTTCCCCAAACTAACTGTGGATTTGTATTGTGTGTGCATATAACAAATTACAGTGTCATAATGTAACGCATGCATGATGTGCCTATGCATGTGAACATAAAATTATACAAACGTTTTATTTGTTTAATAGCTCGATCGCTGTTTCCCTAAATAGGCTACTGGAAACTCCCTGTGATAAATATTGCCACCCAGTGGTGGAAACACATTGTGACACGTGTCTGCGTAATTAGAATATAGAATGGACGGAGGACTGAATTACGAGAACGCTACTTCAGTTCCAATCACCTGTTGCACGATTATGACATCTATCTTCTGGAGCGAGACCTTTTTGGTCAAAGATTCCTCAACATTCTTCATAATATTTTCAACTGGGCTGGTGAGACAAAAGCGGTAACGGGGTATAGCTTCCATGGCATTTACCTGAAAAATGGGTTGAAGGGAGAAGGCGCGAAAAAATGGATTACAGGAAACGCTTGATGATCCTCCAGGTAGGCCTAGACGAACTCCAAACGCCAGGGTAGGCCTATTGGCTGTTTTCGCTCTACCACCATGTCATCTATATGCTCTCTTTGTACACTTATTCAAGTGTATTATCTGCTTTGAACTTTTTCATACATTTGAACAACTTTTACAAAAGACTAACATGTTTTTGGGGCATCCAATTAACTATTTGTTATACTGCAGCGGGCGTCGGAGAGCACCGGGAGGAGGTGGTCCATGCTAGAGCGAGATGAGGAGCCTGAGATGATCAACATCAGAGACATCACCCAGCAAAAGGTGTAGGCTATATTTATACTGTTGGGCTTCCACAGGTATGATTACTTATATAGTGAATAATGAGTGGGTTAACATAGAGAGATATACAGAGAAATCACACTACTCAGTTTTTTCAAACTATTTTCAGACAGATCTTCATCACTGATACTGGTACCTGGGGAGATTATTCAATTATTTTCACCTGTCCAGGAGACAGGGGCTCCGGTTCAGCTAGATGAATACCAATAATGACCTCTGACTATACCTTATAGGATGACTCAGACACTGAGGACTATGTCTCCCAGGTGCTCATGGGTGCGCTGCTGGAGAACGTCCTGTTCAAATTACTCATCATCGTCATGATTGTCAGCAACTGCATCATTATGGCCTTCCAAACTGATGCTATCATTGCCAAGGTAAGTTATGGTCACTGAGGACATCTTGGTGTATGGTGTAATTGAACATTTTGTGTTGTGGATATGTGGTGGTGTAGGGATGTTATATGATGTACTCTTTTATCTTTAGCTCATTCAGTACATACATAGTTCACGGTTTTATCTATTGATTCATATGTAATGTGGATGCTTTGGTGTGTTTGGACCCCAGGAAGAGTAGCTAATGGGGATCCCTAAAAAATACAAATTACAAAGAGGTATTGTAGGCCTACTTTCAAACTGAAAGCTCATTTTATATGACAAGTCAACAGATAACAATGACCTGAAATGCTATGGTATGATTGGTTCGTTGTAGAAGTATGACATTGCGTTCAGCATCTGTGAGCATATTATCCTCACCGTCTTCATCTGGGAGATCCTGGTCAAGTGGTACTACGGCTTCAACATCTTCTGGAAGGTAACGTCTGGTCAGGAGATTGTTTTGACACAACCTATTACCTACTGTGGCCTTCTCAGAGACCATCGTGGTGTCATTCTCTCTCTCTCTCTCTCTGTCTCTCTCTGTCTCGTTTTTGGTATTTCAGAATGGCTGGAATGTCCTGGACTGTTTGGTCACTCTGGCTCTGATGCTTGGACCCCTGATCTTTCCCCAGGGTGGGGACAGTTTACTAAAGGTCATCAGGTGAAGGAGTACCCCTCACACTCTGCAGAAACGCATTAGTGGAAACTAGGGTGTTCTCAGTGCAGGCCTGGTTGTAACTAGATATGTTTGAGTTGTGTCGCGGACAATTTTACACTTTTAGCTAACCTCAACCGTTTTTCTAATCTTAACCTAATTCTCCTAACCTGCCACGATAATTCTCCTAACCTGCCATGTTAATTCTCCTAACCTTAACCTAATTTAGTTTTAGGACAATAGTTTTTTTGTGTGTCAAACTTTAACATGAAACATTATTTGTTGTGTAGTTGTTGTTGTGTGCTGCTTTCCCACTGGTCACACACTTGTTGAATCAACAGGGTTTCCACATCATTTCAATGAAATGACGTTGAACCAACATGGAATAGACGTTGAACCAACTTGGAATAGACGTTGACCCAACATGGAATAGACGTTGAACCAACATGGAATAGACGTTGAATTGACATCTGTGCTCAGTGGGTTGTCACTCCATGTTGTAATGTGTTATTTATTGTGCGTGTGTTCCAGGGTGTTGAGGGTAATCCGTAGTATCAGGGGTTTTGCCTCCATGCAGGGTATGGCTATGATGGTCACCGTCATTATGCAGTCCATTCCAGACATGGCCAACATCTTCTTCCTCCTCCTCATCATCATGCTTGTAGGTGTTAAATCATGTACCAATTCAACCTCTCACTCTTTCTAATTCTCTCTCTCACACTTCATCATCATTCGTCTTAATCCATTACCACTTCTTCACCTCATTCTCATGACTTTGAATGAGAAAAGAATCATGAGAACAGTCAAACTATAACGCCCCAGTTCTTGCTCTTGTTTATAGTATTTAATATGTTGGTTTGTTACTATGGCCCCAGATGAGTGTGTGATGTTTCAAGGAGTGATATGAGACCATATGAATGGATTCTACAACTGCTCAGTTGTCCCCTGTGTTTGTGATGGTGAGACATCTACTCAGTTGTCTCCTGTGTTTCTGTCTCTCTGTGTTTGTGTCTAATGTCTCTGTTGATTTTCTGTCTGTGTCTGTCAGGTGTTTGCGGTGTTCGGCGTGACCCTGTTCAGTGCTGCTGTCCCATCAGCCTTTGGGGACCTGTTCTCAGCCCTCTACACCCTCTTCATCTGCATCACCCAGGACGGATGGATGGACATCTACAGGGAGTTTAAGGCGTAAGTGACACAAGGCCTTACATTTCCCCTTATCCAGTTCATACAGTATGTCCTTGGATAAAGACTACATTTCCCGTTATCCAGTTCATACAGTATGTCCTTGGATAAAGACTACTTTTTCCCCTCATCCAGTTCATACAGTATGTGTACTTGGATAAAGATTTTGAAAAACAAGAGGAGATAATTTTATTAGTCTAATGCAGGTTAGTGTTTTTCATCATGAATCTTGTCTCCTATTGCCCTGGAAGAGGTGGTCTTCACTAATATCCCTTAAACAATGTAAATTACACTTTGGTCCTACTTTGGTCCTATTATTGCTCACACAGTTTCTATTTGGCGCAAAATTGAAAATCAAAATGGAATCAAAATGTCAGGCCCATACCCAACTCTGAAAATATGTTGGGATGTTTAAATTATCTCGGCTCCCAAAAGGACTGATCTCTATTATACACTGAACAAAAATATAAATGCAATGTGTAAAGTGGTGGTCCCATGTTTGATGAGCTGAAATAAAAGATCCCAGAAATGCTCCATACACACAAAAGCTCATTTGTTTACATCCCTGTTAGTGAACAGGACAGGGATGTAAACAAATGAGCTTTTGTGTGTATAGAACACATGATCAGGATGATCATGCTGATTAAACAGCATGATCATTACACAGGTTCACCTTGTGCTGGGGATAATAATAGGCTACTCTAAAATGTGCAATTTTGTCACACAACACAATGGCACAGATATCTCAAGTTTTGAGGGAGCGTGCAATTGGCATGCTGACTGAAAGAATGTCCACCTGAGCTGTTGTCAGAAAATTAAATGTTGACTTCTCTACCATAAGCCGTTTTAGATCATTTGGCAGTATGTTCAACCGGCCTCACAACCTCAGACCACGTACCCCGGTCAACAGCACTGCACCCCCCACAGCAACTCGCCCAAGCCTTCCCCATTTCTCCTTCTCCCAAATCCAGTCAGCTGATGTTCTGAAAGAGCTGCAAAATCTGGACCGCTGCAAATCAGCCGGGCTAGACAATCTGGACCCTTTCTTTCTAAAATGATCTGCCGAAATTGTTGCCACCCCTATTACTAGCCTGTTCAACCTCTCTTTCGTGTCGTCTGAGATTCCCAAAGATTGGAAAGCAGCTGCGGTCATCCCCCTCTTCAAAGGGGGGGACACTCTTGACCCAAACTGCTACAGACCTATATCTATCCTACCCTGCCTTTCTAAGGTCTTCGAAAGCCAAGTCAACAAACAGATTACCGACCATTTCGAATCTCACCATACCTTCTCTGCTATGCAATCTGGTTTCAGAGCTGGTCATGGGTGCACTTCAGCCGCGCTCAAGGTCCTAAACGATATCTTAACCGCCATCGATAAGAAACATTACTGTGCCACCGTATTCATTGATCTGGCCAAGGCTTTCGACTCTGTCAATCACCACATCCTCATCGGCAGACTCGACAGCCTTGGTTTCTCAAATGATTGCCTCGCCTGGTTCACCAACTACTTCTCTGATAGAGTTCAGTGTGTCAAATCGGAGGGTCTGCTGTCCGGACCTCTAGCAGTCTCTATGGGGGTGCCACAGGGTTAAATTCTTCGACCGACTCTCTTCTCTGTATACATCAATGATGTCGCTCTTGCTGCTGGTGAGTCTCTGATCCACCTCTACGCAGACGACACCATTCTGTATACTTCTGGCCCTTCTTTGGACACTGTGTTAACAACCTCCAGGCAAGCTTCAATGCCATACAACTCTCCTTCCATGGCCTCCAATTGCTCTAAAATACAAGTAAAACTAAATGCATGCTCTTCAACCGATCGCTGCCTGCACCTGCCCGCCTATCCAACATCACTACTCTGGACGGCTCTGACTTAGAATACGTGGACAACTACAAATACTTAGGTGTCTGGTTAGACTGTAAACTCTCCTTCCAGACCCACATCAAACATCTCCAATCCAAAGTTAAATCTAGAATTGGCTTCCTATTTCGCAACAAAGCATCCTTCACTCATGCTGCCAAACATACCCTTATAAAACTGACCATCCTACCAATCCTCGACTTTGGCGATGGCATTTACAAAATAGCCTCCAATACCCTACTCAACAAATTGGATGCAGTCTTATCACAGTGCAATCCGTTTTGTCACCAAAGCCCCATATACTACCCACCATTGCGACCTGTACGCTCTCGTTGGCTGGCCCTCGCTTCATACTCGTCGCCAAACCCACTGGCTCCATGTCATCTACAAGACCCTGCTAGGTAAAGTCCCCCCTTATCTCAGCTCGCTGGTCACCATAGCATCTTCCACCTGTAGCACACGCTCCAGCAGGTATATCTCTCTAGTCACCCCCAAAACCAATTATTTCTTTGGCCGCCTCTCCTTCCCGTTCTCTGCTGCCAATGACTGGAACGAACTACAAAAATCTCTGAAACTGGAAACACTTATCTCCCTCACTAGCTTTAAGCACCAACTGTCAGAGCAGCTCACAGATTACTGCACCTGTACATAGCCCATCTATAATTTAGCCCAAACAACTACCTCTTTCTCTACTGTATTTATTCATTTTATTTATTTATTTATTTTGCTCCTTTGCACCCGATAATTTTTATTTCTACTTTGCACATTCTTCCACTGCAAATCTACCATTCCAGTGTTTTACTTGCTATATTGTATTTACTTTGCCACCATGGCCTTTTTTGCCTTTTACCTCCCTTATCTCACCTCATTTGCTCACATCGTATATAGACTTGTTTATACTGTATTATTGACTGTATGTTTGTTTTACTCCATGTGTAACTCTGTGTCGTTGTATGTGTCAAACTGCTTTGCTTTATCTTGGTCAGGTCTCTCTTGTGAACAGAGTGCCACATGGTGGCGGTGGGGTTATGGTATGGGCAGGCATAAGCTAATGACCACGAACATAATTGCATTTTGTAATCTAACATTATCTTTGTATAAGGCTCGTGAATAGGGACTGAGGGGGGGGGAATGGGTTGGGGTTCTCTTTAGTATTCATTTATCTTATTGTTGTTGTACCTGTAACCCCCCAAAAAAAAAAAAAGACTAAACTAAATAAAAAGTTGTTCACAAAAAAATAATTTTGTTCTGGAGGCAGCTCTGCAGTGGTCACTAGCTTGCACAGCCACAAAGTCATCAAATCTGCCTTTTAACCTAACCTTAACCACACTGCTAACCCTAATGCCTAACCTTAACCACACTGCTAACCCTAATGCCTAACCTTAACCACACTGCTAACCCTAATGCCTAACCTTAACCACACTGCTAACCCTAATGCCTAACCTTAACCACACTGCTAACCCTAATGCCTAACCTTAACCATACTGCTAACCCTAATGCCTAACCTTAACCATACTGCTAACCCTAATGCCTAACCTTAACCATACTGCTAACCCTAATGCCTAACCTTAACCACACTGCTAACCCTAATGCCTAACCTTAACCACACTGCTAACCCTAATGCCTAACCTTAACCACACTGCTAACCCTAATGCCTAACCTTAACCACACTGCTAACCCTAATGCCTAACCTTAACCACACTGCTAACCCTATTGCCTAACCTTAACCACACTGCTAACCCTAATGCCTAACCTTAAATTAAGATCAAAAAGTGTTTCATACATTTTTACAATATAGCCCATTTTTACTCTGCCGATATCAAAACGGAAATCACTCAGTTCTACCTCCAGGACAAGACTCATGACAATTAACGTCAACCTGCTAATTGTAGTCAAATGGGGCTTAACATTTTGCAATAGAGTGAAAAGCTTATGTGAAAATGGCTACATAATTGTAGACATAGTTCTATGTATTTTGTCCTTATATGGTAAGTGTTGTCCTTTCTCTCTGCACTGTAGTGATGAGGGGCTGATGTACGGAGCTTCTCTCTACTTTTTCATCTTCCTCACTGGCGGAGCCTTCATCTTCGCCAACCTTCTCGTTGCCGTGGTAACCACCAACCTTGAGATCTCCATGCCCGACTATGATGAAAAGAATTCGAACGAGTGTTCGCCGGCGGCGGTTAGTCTGTCACTCTTTCCCTTTTCACATTTAGTTTTTGTCACAGTGTTATTTAAATCAAGGCTCTGTCTGTAACGTCTTCTTGACCCTCAAATGTGTATTGTTGATCAAATAAAATAAAATGTTATTTGTCACGTGGCCAAATACAACAGGTGTAGACCTTACCGTGAAATTCTTACTTACAAGCCCTTAACCAACAATGCAGTTCAAGAAATAGAGTTAAGAAAATATTTACCAAATAAAGTAAAGTGGAAAAATGTAATGTAAAAAAAAAAATGTAAATGTAATAAAATTAAAAAGTAACAAGAAAATTACATAACAATAATGAGGCTATATACAGCGGGTACTGGTACCGAGTCAATGTGCAGGGGTACAAGTTAGTCGAGGTAATTTGAAAAGTGACTATACATAGATAATAAACAGTGAGTGTGGGGGGTTAATGTAAATAGTCCGGGTGGCCATTTGTCTGATTGTTCAGCAGTCTTATGGCTTGGGGGTAGAAGCTGTTAAGGAGCCTTCTGGACCTAGACTTGGCGCTCCTGTACCGCTTGCCGTGAGTTAACAGTCTATGACTTGGGTGACTGGAGTCTTTGAGTCTTTTTTGGGCCTTCCTCTGACACTGCCTAGTATATAGGTCCTGTATGTCAAAAAGCTTGGCCCCAGTGGTGTACTGGGCCGTACACACTGCCCTCTGTTGAGCCTCACGGTCAGATGCCGAGCAGTTGCCATACCAGGCGGTGATACAACTGGTCAGGATGCTCTTGATGGTGCAGCTGTAGAACTTTTTGAGGATCTGGGGACCCATACCAAATATTTTCGGTCTCCTGAGGGGGAAAAGGTGTTGTCGTGCCCTCTTCACAACTGTCTTTGTCTTGGTGTGTTTGGACCATAATAGTTTGTTGGTGATGTGGACAATAAGGAACTTAAAACTCTCGACAGGCTCCACTTCCACCCCGTCAATGTTAATGGCAGCCTGTTCGGCCCTCCTTTTTCCTATATCTCATCATTGTTGGTGATCAGGCCTACCACTGTTGTGTCATCAGCAAACTTAATGATGGTGTTGGAGTTGTGCTTGGCAGAGCAGTCCTGGGTGAACAGGGAGCACAGGAGGGGACTAAGCACGCACCCCAGAGGGGCCCCAGTGTTGAGGATCAGCATGGCAGATGTGTTGTTACCTACCCTTGCCACCTGGGGCCGGCCTGTCAGGAAGTCCAGTTGCAGAGGGAGGTGTTTATTCCCAGGGTACTTAGCTTAGTGGTGAGTTTTGTGGTCACTATGGTGTTTAACGCTGAGCTGTAGTGAATGAACAGCGTTGTCACATAGGTGTTCCTTTTGTCCAGGTGGGAAAGAGCAGTGTGGAGTGCGATTGAGATGGCGTCATCTGTGGATCTGTTGGGGGGTATGCGAAATGGAGTGGGTCTAGGGTTTCCGACATGATGGTGTTGATATGAGCCATGACCAGCCTTTCAAAGGGGGTGGGTATGCGTGATGATTTGTATACGGATTATTACAAGCGAGCTGCCATTCAAAATCATTAATACGACCACTGCTCTTTCGTAGTTCCCTGTGTATTTAGTCCTCTCTCCTCAAACCGTCCCCTCACACAGCTGATTCCAGAGGACACGGGAGGCTTGGCGGAACAGAGCACCATCCACGTGGAGGAGGTGGTGACCAAGTCCAACATGACCCGGCGCCAGAAGCCCTGGAAGGCGAGCTGTCTAGAGAACCTGACCATGGACACCTTCGAGGAGCTGGCCCTTGTCACGGCTGCTATGCAGAAGAACATGGCTGCCTACAGGGAGATAAGACAAGAGCTGGACAGGTAGTGTAACGGAAGTCTCTGTTCTAGCTAGAAGCTATTGAAGCCACTATACATTTTTTCATCGTCCATCACAGTAACTGATTTAGGTTTCCAATTGGCTCATTCATCCCCTCTCACTGTAACTATTCCCCAGCTCGTTGCTGTAAATTATGTGTTCTCAGTCAATTTACCTGGTAAAATAAGAGTTCCATAAAATAAAGTAATTGTGATACCAAGAAATTGTTTTTCAATCTCTATTTTTCTCTATTCAATTAGACAATTTTTTCTCCCTTATAAGTAAAGATGGTCTTTAATGAAAAAAAAACATTGTCTTTGTACAGTGGATGAATTGTAGGTATATGTCCGACCATGGGTATGTGTTTATCCACAGTATAGTGGAGGAGGTGCACAGCCTGTCTTTCAACGTAAAGCAAGAGCAGGAGGTGATGATGAGGAACCATATGGCTGCAACCCTCCAGGACAACCTATTGAATAATGATATCGCCACAGGCCGCACCGGAGACATACTGTCCACCCTCATCACCCTGGAGAAGGTAGGAAGGCAGTGGACATGTTACCCTATTCCCTATGTAGTGCACTCATTTTGACCAGAGCTTTATGGGTACACAATAAATTGACTAGAGTTGTCGATAAGCTTACATTCACTATTCTGTTACGTGTCTGCGTTTCAGGCTCATGTCATAGACTCGAACACAGCATCTGCTCACCTGTTCCAGAAGGGGAACATGCGTCACACAGCCATGAGGCTGTCCATGGACAGCCCAATGTACTACCAGTCTACTTCTACACACATGGATGCGGGACACAGTAACACTCCCAGCACACACCACAACACAGGCTGAACATACTTTTAACAGGAATTTCTTCATGTCCCAAATCATTTGGCTTTACTGATTAGCTGAAATGGTCTCAAAGATAATGATAGATTACATGGCTAAATCAGACTCAGGCTTGCTGCACACATTTCCACATGCAGATCAATATTAACCATGTCATGTGACATCAAGGAAGAGTTAGTTTCTTGATAAAAAAGGACTGGTGACTGAGGTAAATGATCATAAAGGTTTCACAAAGTGTCTAAAAATATATACCAAAAGGGATAGAACTTGGAGTCTATTAAAAGCATCTTTATAAATACTTTGTTTTATTTTTAGGTATAACACTTAACATGTATTGCACAGATGTCTAAATAAAAATGATATGTTGTTTGAAAAACATTCCAGTACAAAGCTTATGAAAAAGGTATTTTCCACATTTGTTACCGAATAAAAAAAGTCAATCCCATGTCTGACTGTCACCTCAGGATGATCATTTCATGGGTCCGTCCCTGTACTGTTGGAAGGGTTTGACTTAGAAGGGTTTGTAAACGTTGAATTACAAACACTTTCAATATTCAGACTATTATAATAGTAATTATTATTATCTGGGTGTTTATATTTGTCCCATTTCATACATGTACAAGTGAGAATTGGAAATGTGTTTTTTTAGCATGTCCCAACTCACCCTGAACCACTCTCACGAGAGTGGGTCATGGCCAGGGTATGCCGTTATCAACGGTGACCCTGGAGCAATTTGGGTCAAGTGCCTTGTACTAGCAGACTAACAGACAAAGTTAATATCTTCATGTTAATTGACCCAGCGGCTAATTGCTGTTGCCAAATGATTCTTTGATAGCGATGGCCGGCGTGGGTCCAATATGGGTCCAGATGTAGCCTTTCTCTGGACGGATAGGAATGGTGGGATAGGGGCAGCTCCTGGACTTGAAGTACTCCGAGGGGGCGTGGCACACAAACTCCAAGTACTCCATCTTCCTGGGTAGATCCTCCTCTGGACCTATAGACACAATCAGAAAATCAGTAATGGAAACATTATCAGCTAGTAGTGGTCTTTTGAGTCTACTGTGACATTACTCCCATATACACAATGTTCAGAAAGAGACCACTTTTATTTCTGTGTGCTCAAATGTAACTTTAAAAAATGTGAGATAAATACTTAGATTCAATCACTCACCAACAATGTAAGTGGCTGGATCAAACAGGTCCTTAGGACTGGCCTGGGTTGGTATCAACCAAGTCAACGCGGCACTCCTCTCACAGTACTGGTCCTGGATGAAACCTCTGATCTGTGCATAGTACGGTCTCCCATCATCCTCGTCTGTCACTTTGATGACGTCTCCCATCTGATAATACACACCCTGCACAATGACACACGAAGGCAGAATGATTGTTGACAGCTATACATATCTGTGGCATACATTATACAACAGATACGTTTGTTATGTTTGCTAACATATTGTACAGAAAGGATTTATAAAAAGTAAACATACCTTATAAAAGACTGATTCTGATGTGATGATTGTGGAAACAGATTCTGGTGCTTTGATTGGCTGTGGGGGGGATCACATTGGGAGGAGCTTAGATTTGAACCCCTGTGATTTCTGACAATCCAACACAAAGATAGTTAGTTCCTGTGTATTTGAACTAATAATATACTTACATTTTTTAGTTTGAATATGTGTCTTCTGCCTTTTCCTTTGGTTGACACCTTTTTTTCAGAGGCAGGGGCTTTGTACTTTGTGCTCCTCAACCGTGCTGATCTCCTGTGGATCTCTTGTTTAGACTGTGGGCAAGATGTGTCAAATACCAATATTACATCTCCATCAGGGTGACAATGTGTAAACATGTATATATTGTTAGTATGGAGTTACAGTCACTAAGGGGAGCACAGTACATTATAGTGCAGGCCTATGTACACAGTGTACAAAACATTAGGAACACCTTAATATTGAGATGCACCCGCTTTTGCCCTCAGAACAGCCTCAATTTACGGGGCATGGACTCTACAAGTTGTCAAAAGCATACCACGGGGATGCTGGCCATGTTGACTCCAATGCTTCCCACAGTTGTGTCAAGTTGGCTGGACCATTTTTGATGCACATGAGAAACTGTTGATCGTGAAAAACCCAGCAGCGTTGCAGCTCGACACACAACCTAGTTCCATACCCCGTTCAAAGGCACTTAACACTTTATTCTTGCCCATTCACCCTCCTCGGAATGGCACACATACACAACCCATGTCTCACGGCTTAAAAATATGTATTTAACCTGTGTCATTCCCTTCATCTACTGATTGAAGTGGATTTAACAGGTGACATCATCAATAAGGAATCAGCGTTCACCTGGATTCACTTGGTATGGAAAGAGTAGGTGTTCCTAATGTTTTGTACACTTAGTGTATGTGCTCAAAACGACAAACAACCTGCTTGCCCCCGCCATTATTCTGTAGTGTGTTGGAGGACACCGAGGGTCCAGATGCTCCACTGCTGGTGCTCTTCCCCGTGCAGTTATTGCACAGGATCTCTCCTTGGTTTCCCTTTTTCCACATAGACGATGAGTTTGTTTTGCAGACAGCGCAACATGGTTTCAAACCCAGAGGCATCTTGAACGTGTTGGCCAGTGAAATGATGAATGCAGAAGCTAGCTAGCTAGCTAGCTAGCTATTTAGCTAACTGCTTTCTGGCTAACAACATCAGCAACAAAAAAAAGAGCCACTCGTCCGCTCGCGCAGACAAACAGATACAGAATGCAAATAAAACCAGCAATAATCGAAAGCTATGTTTAAAGGAACAACACAGATAACCTGTCCGTAAAATGTATTTTCCTTCTTTCAGATAGTTAGTGACGTGTTGGAGCACTTAAAAGTGTAACGTTATTGCGCCACCTACTGTGATGGAGTGTATCGGCAGCCTTATATTTATCTAGCAGGCAGGCTTATAAACGCTTAGCTACTTCTTTGTAAAAATCAAGCAAAAAAACGATAATATTGTCTGAAACAGAAGTACATACGGTAGCTAGCTACTTTAGTTTTGGGTGAGAGAAAAAAAACGATCCAAGCACGCTTACTACGTCACTGATCAGGAAGTAGCGGGGAACTTCCACTCCTCGCAACTGTATATCAACGGTTGCTACCAGTACCACTGAAGAAATTTCCTTATTCATGTCAAAATGTCTGGAGACAACGTTAATCATGCATCTAACAGCAAAGGCATCTCTCTTCCAATGACTCGCGTGAAAATGATCATGAAAAGTTCTCCCGACGTCTCAAGCATCAACCAAGAGGCTCTTCTCATCACCACCAAAGCAACAGTAGGTTGAATTCAGTTTACTTGCGTAGTTATGCTAGCTAGCCAATAGCTAGGTCAGCTAGCTAGTTTTGCAGCATTTTCATATAGGCAGTGCTAGCTAGCTACTACCATTAGTTCAAGCTCGTGAAGAAGGTAGCTAGCTAACCCTGAATGGCTGTAACAGTTAGCCAGCTACCCCTGCACTGACATGGCTGTAGAGCCTCAACCAAAATAGGATGTAAACCCTAATGTCTGAATGTCTTTGCCTCGGCTTACTTTACATCCATCAGAGCCTTGTAAATTGAAGACTGGCCTCCATTATAGTGTCACTGTTAATAAATGGCAACTGTCCTATGTAATAACAGTTTCATTCATAACACTCGTGTCTTGTAGGAACTGTTCGTTCAGTACTTGGCTCTGTCCTCGTTCAACAATGGATCAGGGAAAGACAATAAGACACTCTTGTACAGTGATCTGGCCAATACTGTTGAGGGAACAGAGACTTTTCAGTTTCTCACAGGTAAGAACTAGTGTTGCCACCACCACGTGACTTACATTCTCTTCTCTCTGAGCATACAGTAGGTAGTCAATATTGACTATCTGTTCATTATACCGTTACAGATATCCTACCAAAGAAGATCTTCGCTCGAGATTACCTGAAGCTCATAGAGGAAAATCCAATTGAGGAAGCAGACAATTGAAAAGACATGCAACCCTTCAAGCAATAGTGGTTGCTAGCATGGAGTCTGTCGAAGCTTTTTTTCTCCAGCTCATTCCATACTACTTCCAGGCGATGGTATTATGTAGGCCAACATCTTCCCTGAGACGTACTAGAGTATATTATGTTTACTACCATTAGTTGCCCAGTCTTCCAGATAATGGTCATTCAGTTTGGGGTCAGAAAGAATCAGTATGTGAGTTGACTACAGATAAACCATTAAAATCATAATCATATGTTGACCATGATACCACCCCCATATTCCCCCCTACAGCAATCACCTGCTGCCGAAGAGAAACGTCTGTGCTTCCTCTGGTTTTGATACCACTCAGTGCAAATAGCGCAAGCTTTCATCTGTTTTGGGAATTATTTTTCTAAACAAGATCTTGAAGCAAAGGTTGAACAAATCAGGTGCTTTAAAAAAATATATATTCCATACATATATTCCAGTTCTCAGGTCAAACCAAATTAACTCATTAGTTGTGTCCTTTTTATAAAGAGGAACCCCAATGCGTCTTTGCTAATGCAGACTATCTACTTTATATGACTTTTTGTATTATATACCTTTCATTCATAAACAATGTTGATAACTTATCTTTAGAGATCTACACATGCAAACCAATTCCTTTTAGCAACGTGACTGAGTATAAAAGACACTTTAGACTTTTGCTGTGTTTAATGTGATATATTTACCATATTACTCAGTCAAAACCATTGGTAGTTTCAGTACTAGGTGGTTGCAGGCAGCACAAATTTAATATTGAATCTCTAATTTCATTTTTTTAGTAACAGCTCCTCTCAGATTGTGATGAATTTACGTGAGGACAGGCATTGCAATATTTAGGTTTATGTGAAAAAAATAAATCACAGACTTAATGCTACATTTATTAAATCAAAGTCTAAATATGCCACTGTGTGTGGTTGAACTACAAAGCAGGCTACTGTAACTGCTAGCGTGTATGGTCTCAAAAATGGAAAGAATGCACTGAACTTGAACCGCTGTGTATATATTTTCTACAAGTGTTTGTAACAGCAATTTCATCCCATCTAACGATTGAGACTTGCCTTTTGTATGTTTTTGTGTTCCATAGTTTAGTTAATGAAAATAAAATCTTCATGCTCTACAGATTGTCATTCCCTATTTGTGTTCTATTGTTTTCACCTTGTTGCAACAAAGCATTTACATAAATGTTACAATTTTATACCACACTGTATGAGTGTCACACAGTTTTACTTCAATAAATAACATCTCTTTCTGGAACAGGTGTGCATGCTGAGTATAAAAATAGATTTTATTTCCATCAAAATCTCCCTGATGCTGTAGGCTTTGCATGCAGTTTGAATTTCAGATAGGATTAAAATACACCTAATAGGAATGTGACTACGGAAGAATAAAATACCTAGTTCATATACAAAGAAAGTGCACCTCATGTTTTGTAAAGGGTTTTTTAACCTGAGTTTGCATGCATTGTTAGTGGGATATATTACATGATGGTACAGTTCATTCAAAAGCTGACAAAAAAATATCCTGAAGAACACATCATTCACTGTGCCATTAGTTTGTCAAGTCGGAGTTGCATGATGTGTAAAGACTTCTCTAGGCTAGAGAACTGTTTCTCTAGGAGGGCTGCCACGTTGTCTTTTCCGTTGATGGAGTCCTTCGTTTTGGCAATGTGCTCCTTTATACTAGAAACAGACAACAAAAAAAATCACAAAAGGTTCTCATACACATGAACCTAAAAACAGGTTTCATACATTTTACTATAACAATGTACTCTTTGAGCTCCTAAATATTTACATCGACACACTATCAATTACACACACATTAGTATTTAGTTGTGTATTTTATGTGTGTGACTGTTCTTGTCTATCATTGTAACAGTGTTTTGTTACATGTTTTTGTGTGGACCCCAGGAAGAATAGCTACTGCTTCGGCAAAAGCTAATGGGGATCCGAATAAACAAATACCAGTGGGATTGGTTCAAACTGTATCGTACTAGAAAGAGAAAGTCTGATCTCATTAAATTGCATTGTAATGAATCTCATACCAGGACTTTGATTCAGCCAGATGTGGGGAGGACTGAAGAAGTAGAACGTGAAATGATTCAGGCGACTGTTCCCGCTCTGTTCTTAGACCCCTCTACTCAGTAGGACAGGTCCTGACTAGTTGTTGATCATGCATGACTTCATCTGATAGGAATTCAACAATGCTGGTTGGAGCAGAAAGCTCCACATACCCTTCTATTTCTGCATTGCTTGCTTTTGGGGGTTTTAGGATGGGTTTCTGTATAGCACTTTGACATTGGCTGATGTAAAAAGGGCTTTAGAAATACATTTGATTGATTGATTGACCCTTTAGTTCCCTCACTCCCCTACACATTATCCTGCTTGCACAAGTCCCTAGAGGAAGTAACCTCAATTCCCTTTGATGAACAAGCTTCTACAATCATTGAATTTCTCAATAGTTTTACTATGCCGTTAAAAAAAACATTGATATGACTGTTTGGGTATTCATTCCTTAGGAGTAAAAATAAAAGCAAAACTACCATGCCGTCCTGTTTAACACAAATAGCACGTGGAACAAGACTAGCGGCCAACTCAGTGCTGTGGTGCAGTGAGTGAATCTACCCCCTCACCCTGAGAAGGTCCAGTGCTCTGTCCCCTACCCCTCACCCTGAGAAGGTCCAGTGCTCTGTCCCCTACCCCTCACCCTGAGAAGGTCCAGTGCTCTGTCCCCTCCCCTCACCCTGAGAAGGTCACCCTCACCCTGAGAAGGTCCAGTGCTCTGTCCCCTACCCCTCACCCTGAGAAGGTCCAGTGCTCTGTCGCCTACCCCTCACCTTGAGAAGGTCCAGTGCTCTGTCCCCTACCCTCACCTTGAGAAGGTCCAGTGCTCTGTCCCCACCCCCTCACCTTGAGAAGGTCCAGTGCTCTGTCCCCTACCCCTCACCTTGAGAAGGTCCAGTGCTCTGTCCCCTCCCCTCATCTTGAGAAGGTCCAGTGTTCTGTCCCCTCACCCTGAGAAGGTCCAGCGCTGTCCCCTCACCCTGAGAAGGTCCAGTGCTCTGTCCCCTCCCCCCTGAGAAGGTCCAGTGCTCTGTCCCCTACCCCTCACCCTGAGAAGGTCCAGTGCTCTGTCCCCTACCCCTCACCCTGAGAAGGTCCAGTGCTCTGTCCCCTCACCTTGAGAAGGTCCAGTGCTCTGTCCCCCCCTCACCTTGAGAAGGTCCAGTGCTCTGTCCCCACCCACTCACCCTGAGAAGGTCCAGTGCTCTGTCCCCTACCCCTCACCCTGAGAAGGTCCAGTGCTCTGTCCCCTACCCCTCACCTTGAGAAGGTCCAGTGCTCTGTCCCCTACCCCTCACCTTGAGAAGGTCCAGTGCTCTGTCCCCTACCCCTCACCTTGAGAAGGTCCAGTGCTCTGTCCCCTACCCCTCACCTTGAGAAGGTCCAGTGCTCTGTCCCCTACCCCTCACCTTGAGAAGGTCCAGTGCTCCGTCCCCTACCCCTCACCTTGAGAAGGTCCAGTGCTCCGTCCCCTACCCCTCACCTTGAGAAGGTCCAGTGCTCCGTCCCCTACCCCTCACCTTGAGAAGGTCCAGTGCTCCGTCCCCTACCACTCACCTTGAGAAGGTCCAGCGCTCCGTCCCCTCACCTTGAGAAGGTCCAGTGCTCCGTCCCCTCCCCTCACCTTGAGAAGGTCCAGTGCCCGTCACCCCTCACCTTGAGAAGGTCCAGCGCTCCATCCCCTACCCTCACCTTGAGAAGGTCCAGCGCTCCGTCCCCTCACCTTGAGAAGGTCCAGCGCTCCATCTCCTACCCCTCACCCTGAGAAGGTCCTGTGCTCCATCCCCTACCCCTCACCTTGAGAAGGTGCTGCGCTCCCTCCCTCCCCTCACATTGAGAAGGTCCTGCGCTCCATCCCCTCCCCCTCAACTTGAAGGTCCAGTCCTCTGTCCCCTACCCCTCACCTTGAGAAGGTCCTGCGCTCCCTTCCCTCCCCCTCACCTTGAGAAGGTCCTGCGCTCCCTCCCCCTCACCTTGAGAATGTCCAGTGCTCAGTCCCCTCCTTCCTCTTCTCCTCCAGTGTGTGGAACACCTTCTGCATGGTCTCTGTCGTCTCTGTCACGTTCAGGTAGTCCGCCCTCACCACCTGCAAGTCCTCCAAGGCCTGCTGTTTAAACGAGGCTGAAGTTCCCCCTTCTACCACCACCTCGCTGGCCAGGGACACCGCCTGCAGGGCCGCCCTATTCTGGAGCACCAGCAGACGAGACTGCTCAAACTCCTCCGGCCCGGCGATGTCGTCCCAGCAGACTGGGGAGGCAGAGGGCAGCCAGAAGCGCTGGGAGCAGTTGACAGGATTCCCCGGAGTCTCTGTCACAAAAGGGCTGTCGGCGGGGAAGCTGTGGAGTAGATCCTGGAGGTTGAAGGAACCGGAGCCCCACTCCCAGTCTCCCTGCATGGGCTCCCCTGACTCAGGGTCGGGCGTGGGTCCCACCTCTGCCCCCACCGGGCACCAGGCACTCAGGAGGCAACAGGAGAGGCAGAGCCAAGCCCAGCTAGTTGTTCCATCGTGGAGCCACTTCATCACAATGTAGCTGGACTAGTCTTGTTCCCCAGCAGTGTGTCTATTAGCCTGGCAAGCAAGGCTACTGGGCCTGAGGAGTAATGCAATGGGCATTGTCATTTAGATAGACCTAATTTGTGCCGCTAGAAATAAACATGGTACTAGTCCAGCAGTGAATCATTCATCCAGGAAAACATGAGCTCATTTCCAAGCCACAGGACTCTTTGTTTTGAACATTACAGTTCACAGTAACTTTTCTGTATTTCTCACATATATGTTCTGCAGACAGAGGTTAGTGACTTTAATCCGTTCTTGAACAACTTTCACCTATTTTTTCCTGTGTATTTTCTTCCTACCAGTAGGGTGGTCTAACAGTAATGTTTGGCATGGTGGCACTAGGGCAGACTGTCTAACCAGTTTTCCGTGTTATGTCCTTGCTGCAGGCGACAAAATGTGTTTAAAAGTATTTCCCTGGTACAGTACAAATGCAAGCCTATAAAGCTTTGCAATAATGTTGTGGGACCATCACTGTTAAACACATCTTAATGAAACCACCTGGACATAGGTGAAATATAAACAACTAAATGCAAACACACTACTCCACTGCTTATGTTATGAACAAAATCATTTAGATATTTGGTTCCAACGAAATTGGGGTCAATCGAATCATTACCGACAGGCGGTGGAAAATAATCCTAATCGTTCCAACACTGCAATCGGTTCATTCTGCAAACGGTCATAATTTTTCGTATTTTCCTGTTTATACAATATCTTCGCTGAACTGTCAAGCAAAGCAACAACATACTTACAAATGTAATCAAACGGCATATTACAAATGTCTTAATGCAAAGATTACCTTATAGAAGAAAATTCCGGAGACGTACGCAGTTTAGTCCGTCGCTGGTGCAAGTGAAGTCAAATTACACATGGTGAGTTTTTGGAAAGTATGACTCGCTCTCGCCCTCTTTCTCTCAGCGGTTTGAACAGCCTGGTGTCAGAGCATTTCGTATTATTCTGTACGTAAATCCGAGGCATAATTTAGTATGATATGCATGTTACATTTCGTATGATATATATTAATTTGTACATGTCCACCACCCATTTCGTATGATATGTTACGAAATCCAGCTAGGTGGCTAACGTTACCTAGACTAGGAGTTAGGTTTAAGGTTCGCTAAAATGGTTTGGGTTAGAAGGGTTGGGGTTAGTAGTTGCAAAGCAGCGAACAAGTAGTTGAAAAGTTGCTAATTAACAAAAATTGTCCATGATCCGATTTGAACTCTCATCCTTTGGGTTTCTAGACGTTCGTGTTATATGCTCACCCACCCAACATGTGTTTGCCTTGAGTAACCATCTGCCTTATATAAGAGTATCCCGGATTTACGTTTACTCTGTTACGTCTAGTCTGACACCAGGCCGAAGAACAAGCAAAGCACCATGAATTTGTCGAATACCAACAGACTGCGATTTTGTAGTGTAATTTTGCTTGTAAAGTGAAATTAGTTTTCTTAAATTGGTCCTTTTACTTATCTGGTTTAGTTATGTGGTACTGCCAGCTGTAATTTTAGATGCCAACTAATAAATAATTTGTCCTATAAATATATCTTCTGAAAGTTGACTTAAGAGATATATTGTGCGCAGGTTGTGTCCTGCAGATGACATGGACTCAAGTAAAATACATGGGAAAAAGTCGGCCCCTAATTAACGTTTGTCAGTTGATTGTATACCCCAAGACACTAAATCAAGCAGTGTCAATATTCCGTAGCATATGTATTTTAGGAAATCGGCAGTCTTTACTTCCATTCTGTTGGGCTTGAACGGCACAATCAAATATAGGTGGTGCACATGCAACAGTCGGATCCATTTCGAGAAAGAAAAAAAACACTGCTAGGTGTAGACTACTGTACTTGTGGGAGCAGTATAAAAACCAGAGACTTTATGGCTGAAATAAAAAAAGTATAGCACCTCATTTATACAAGTACTAAATCATATTGGGATTTATGGACACCATCGGTGTGTGTTTAGGGAGTGCTGTTTTGGCAGTAAAATAGAAAGGGCGGCAAGAGGTGTATTTGGAAAAGTCTAGCACTGACATAAGTAAATAGGAATGGCAAAAACAGCTAGAGATGGACAGTGTTATTTCATTGGGAACATGTGGTTCATGAAGCCAAAAATGTGTCATACTAAATGATTAACTTGCAGAATCTATAATGTCCACCTACAAGCACCATGACCAGTTATTCATACGTACATCAAGGGACAAGATTAAACCATTCACATTTTAACCAAATCTTTATATACATAGTAAAAGACATCAAATTAAGAAACTTGATATTTTTATGAATTAATGCAATTTACAGTCAAGCCAGAGTTAACTATATTAAATGAAACATTCACATTTTCTATCAGGGCTTTACAGCATCTCTCGTGTTTGTAATCATAATTGTTAACAAAAAAAGTAATAGAAATCAAAACTGACACTTTCGACAACGAGGAGCTGCTAGCAGTGGATCGAACCAATAAACCAGCACCAAAAAGATCTCTCCATGATAGATATGACAGCAAATTCAATTTTAGCATGTGGTAATAGAGAAAACTCTGAAAATCTAAATCACACGCGAGGGAGGTTTGAGTTCACTGTACTGTGCAGGACTGCCTTTGCAAAAAGCATTTGGTCGCTTTTACATTGACATTTAAAGAAAAAAATCCTTGAAGGGTTAAAACAGAAATGGTAGGTCCTGGATAGTGTTTACTGTGAAAAGTCAAGACATAAGGAAGTGTAGGGCTTTTCAAAAATATTTAATTGATAATTCAAGGATGATTGTCGTAAAAAAAATTTTTTTTTAAAGAGTAACAGAACAAAATTAAAATCAGGTGACTGCATCTTCAGGACACTTACATTCATAGGAGGTAGATATGTGGCAATGACATGGTTTCTAGTGCATAATTTTGTACTTAAGGCCAAATATACTAGAAGGTACCCCATTTGAAGTTCTAAGGCCATCTTAAGACAAAGGTGTGGGAGAATAAGATAGGGAGGACAAACAGTTGCAGATACAGCCCTCTCATGGCAATACCGGAGACAACGGTCATGTCGAACAGTATGGAGTCTCCATAGTTTTGTGGATGGAAAATTACATTAATTCCTGACTGACACCAATTTTTGGGGGTTCTTTGGACACTCACAGCATCCTAACAAGCAAAACATGGAAAGTATGTGGCTACAATTTAGAATGATGATAAATGTATTTAACAAAAGTGCATACATGACACAATCTCACACAACCATTTATTTTGGCTTCAGGTTCAGAATATACCATTTAAATGTTTGACAGTGAACTGGTTTTGCATGGCATATGCACAGCCTTGTGACAATCAAACCTCCCAAAGGGGATATTTACATTTTATTGGACAATATGAAGACAAAATAAAAAATGAGAAAAGTCAATGCAGCATTTGTCAGGCTTATGAGGTACTTCGTGAATATATATAGATATATCTTTACCTTTTTAGAAAAGCTCTTCAGTCATATTATTCATGTTGATAGCATAAAATACCTTGTGTTTTATACATTTCTGTCTGCCCAGCCTTAAGCTGGCATTTAAAAAAAAAACTGCTTTGAAAGTGCAAAACAAATACTGATCACTCTATGCAGCGTCTTCACTCAAGGTTGCATGATAATGTGGAAATTATTTTATGTGGTGCTGTAAATCAAATATGGGTGAGCAACTCAAATAGGATTGGTGGAAAATAAATCTCTAAAAAGGCACACCATAAAAACATGTGATGTTTTCAGATCAGATGACACGAGAATTGGAATTTAATTTCCATACCTTTGTTGTACCTTTCCATTGGGCTATCAGATTATCTTAAGTGACTGAAATATGCCAGTAGGCAACATCTGTATATCATGTCAATGTACAAAACATTGAGGAAAGTGTAGTTCAAATGTATTCACTTCGTAGAATGTAGCATGCAAAAATACATATATTAGCCTTCCCTAAAACATTACAAATGTGGATAGTTAGTTATTATCCTTTTTCTGGGTGTAAGAACAGATTAAAACTGGTAAAGGGCAACAAAAAATGAAATAAAAGCCTTGGCGGTTTTATTGCGGTACTGGATAAAATCACTTAAAGATGCAGATTGTGTCAGACCCTTAGTAAGCTTTAACTGTGGACCATTTGTTTGCTAAGCTACAAGTACATTCCATTTATCAGACATCCATCTCTTAAAGGCTGAATGAAAGACGCCACCGAGTCTGAGGCCTGCTGTAGTTGACTCTAGATCACAAGGCAGGGTTCATGTAGCTCACTAGGTGAGACTTGCATTACACCTAGTCAAGCAAATCACAGCCTTAGCTTGGACTTCAGTAGTTATTGCTCTGCATACATCATCCCATTGACAAGCCTCCATCTGCAGCCCATTATTTATATTTAATACTACCAAAAATGTATAGCAGGAATAGTAAGTGATTAGATGGACGAATAAATAGCCATTCGATTGGCACGTCAATATATCATCCAGTCATGACTACAGCTTATATTGCTACGCGAACTCCTCCCAACTCAGTTTCTGCTAGCTAAGCGTTCATTGGTTATTTGTTATCACTACAGTTATAAAAATTAAGAGGACTCGCATGCATATATAATAACATAGAGACTTGAACTGCAATTACAAAATTTGGTCCTTTGAACTTTGTTTTTGTATGTAAAGTTCATCTGTAATACATTTTTGGGATGTAAAATAATGTCTAATACACAGTATTGGCTTATGTTGTTTGGTCACTACAATTGATTTTTGTCTTCGTCATAAATTAGGGATAAACACTAGCACCCGAGACCGTTTTGAGGTAGTTTACTAAGTTGGTATATAAAAAGCCAAGTCATTCTGAAGCTCTCAATTCTTTCAGAAGGATATAACACATTCATGTCAGTCCTGCATGTTAAATGCACATATGGCATTTGTTTGGTGAAGCGCTATGAAGGCTCTGTTCTCTTTTTAAATAGGATCATAGGGGGTCAAGCTTGGCATAACGACAATCCTGGCCTAGTGCTTAGAATCAGCTCAACCGAAGAACACTAGAAAACAATCGTGCCGTTTACTCAAGGGGGAGAGAAGACTAAGATATGGGACGCTCATCACAGCAGGACATGCTGAAGCCATGGCACTGAGACAGCATCACATCATGTTAGAGATCATAAGCATCTTAAAAACTTGGACATTTGCAGACATTCCAAGGTGTCAACACAAAATGTTGGATTAGTTGCCTGAGACAGCATTAGTTTTATGGAAAATGACTATCTAGTGTGTACTGTAGTGGAATATCAGAACCAAGACGAGCATAAGACAAAAATCTCACACACAAAGGAAAAAGATCAAACGGACCGATCTTTGCACCAGTGTGACACTATGTAGCAAAACTGTTTTATTTTATAGAAGTCTAAACGTTCCCGTGATAGCTTTCAAATGTAACTAAGAAATCAACTATTAAAATGATAACATTTTGCTTTCTGATGAACAAGATGTATGAGACTATAATCAGTTTCTTACTCATGTCTATTCAATGTGATGACAGAAGGGGAATTAATTATTTGACAATATGTGATGTTAGCCTATGCTAAGGTACTTAGGAAAACAAAGACTGAAGTTGGACTTTATCCCACTTTCAGGAGCCAATCAGTTTAAGGTTTGTGGACTGAGGATAATGAGCATGCATTAAAAAAAATTATGGATACAAGCATAAATTACAGGTGGATACAACTTATTACAAATACACTGGCCGTAAGTACATTCATTGTTACATTTGAGTTAAGAAAATAAGTTTCTCTACTAAACAGGGATGTTATTTCAAATGTAGACCTTCAAGGGAAGATGGGTAAAGGAGAGTGGCCTTTCTGTACACACATCCGATTTTATATATTTTTTGTTTGCCCACAGTATAAAATAGTTTGAACACAGATAGCACCCGCTTTGTAATTTACGTTGTTTATTTTCACTTTCCTCTGTAATACAGGAGCCATTACCTTAGCTGGATAGGATAGAAAAGCCAGCCTATACTACTACTACTACTCAGCCCATCTAGACAATGTTCTGCCCAAATCAAAGCTATACAAGTGAAAACTACTACAGGGTAAAGCTAAGCAATGGAGAAGCTAAACCATCTCAAATACCCTTTAAAATGTCACGCAAACACACTCCAACGACTCAAATAAGCATGATAAAGATAAATATTGGATCTATTGTCATTTTATGTATAAGACAGACTATTATTATTATTCATAACCTTTAGTTATCGATTTGTTTTCCACAAATACTTAGACTGACAGTACAAAAATCAGGTGGCAAATGCTCAACATCGATTTAATCATAAATATTGATAATACAAAGACCTTCTGATAGAACTTGGAGTCTCAGCCTTATATGAAGAGCACCTTTTCCTGCAAGGGCTTGGGACTAGAATGTAAAGCTACTGTTCAGTTCCAATGATCTATTAACATGATATGCCTTCTAATACAAGAAAACACCCCCATCAACATAGTTGTTATTCACGGCCCACGATGCATATGCATGTCTTGATTTCATGCAATAATTACTAACTTGAGATAGTCTGTGCATGATTTTAATGTTATTTTGTACAAATACACATTCCATCTACAGATGACTTCCCTATGGCAACTGTCTCTCACTTGCGTACATTCCTGATTTGAATGACAAAGACTAAATCGTTTAAAGCTGGGTGGTTCCAGCCCTGAATGCTGATTGGCTGAAAGCCACGGTATATCAGACCGTATACCATGGGTGTGCCAACAATTTATTTTTACTGCTCTAATGTTGGTTTTAAATGTAACCTGTAACTAGGCAAGTCAGTTAATGTCAAATTCTTATTAACAATGACGGCCTACTAGGGAACAGTGGGTTAACTGCCTTGTCCGAGGGCAGACAGAATTATACCTTGTCAGATCGGGGACGAACAGCTTATATTGCTACGCGGGGGTTTGTGGTATATGGCCAATATACCTTGGCTAAGAGCTGTGTCCAGGCACTCCGCAATGCGTTGCGCCTAAGAACAGCCCTTAGCTGTGGTTTATTGGCCGTATACCACAAACCCCCGAGGTGCCTTATTGCTTAAATATAGCACGGTGTTCTCCGATCAAAAAAGGTGTGCAGTCAACTCCTACATACGGATATGCTACTAATTCTGCCACATTCTTTGATGCCTCTGACTTCTCTAATTCTGGCGACCACAACAACGCAGGTAATATACATTTAACCAACAACTTGCTGGACCCTTTTTCCACACACACAACTTTGGCATCAGACTATAGCTACACATTTACACAACCAATAAGATAAACAATCAGAACGTTCCAACTACCAGACGTCTACCCATCATCCTAATACATGGTAAGATAAATGTCAGTTTCGACTATTGTTTTGCATATGGTTTTCCCTCAACCTTTTCATGGCCATAGAAATACAAAAGCTCAAAATAGAATAAATGATGAACCCTCTTCTGGGAGGAGATTCAATGACAACCCAGTGGCAGTTATTCATCTGACGAGGCCGTTAAAAAGGCAATATTTTCAGTGAATCCCCACTGCATGCTGGCTGGGAGAAACCCTCTCGACAAACAGGCCTAGGTGTAACCATCTGAATGTCTGGCTTAGTGTGCCATCACTAGCACAGAGGCTTCTGCCTATATACACAGACTTGAAATCACTGGCCACTTTATTAAAGTTTACATATGTTGCATTACTCATCTGTATATACTGTATCATAGTCTATGCCGCTGACATTGCTAGTCTGTATATGTATACATTCTTAACCCCGTTCCTTACTTAGATGTGTGTATTGGGTATACGTTGGGAAATGGTTAGATATTACTGCACTGTTGGAGCTAGAAACAAGCATTTCCTACAACATCTGCTAAACACGTGTATGTGACCAATACAATTTGATTGTGTGTAATCTGGGACCAGTTGTCAATGCAATGACTTGGTATGGTCTCAGACAAACTAGCCTGGTATTGAGACTCATGATGCATCATATCACCAGCTGATCTGGTCTCATTTTCTCTCAGACAATAAACTAGTGACTATACTACAGCTCCAAAAGGGTTTTTATTTTAGTGCAAAATAACATCAAATGTTTTGGATATTTTCAGGAAAAGCAATGCTGTACAGGTCTGGTATAATCCAAGGTGCTGTGTATAAATAAGTAACTTAAAACACAAATAAGCAGTAACAAGACCACATCTCCCAAGAAACAAGTTTAGGGTGAACAAAAAGGCAAGGCAGACTTCAGGGAGGGAAAACGGATGAAAAAAGGTAGTATGAAAAGTTGAGCTTTAGCCATATTGAAAGGAGAATGTTCACAATTCAATGGACAAGCAAACATGCTGTATTGACCAGTGCACCCTACAACAAATCATGCTTGATTAGTTAACACAGCAACTCATGTTATCAATCATGTCTACTTGAACTGTATTAACTAAAACCTGCCATCTGTTGGGTTGACTGTAGCAAATATGAATCAAATGTGAGACAACAATGAGGGGAGCTAAGACGACGCATTCCAAAAACAACATTTCATTCAATGAACCCAATTAAAGCAACATGGGAGATGCCTTTCTATGTACCCCATGTGTATGTATCTATGGGAGCAGAGCAGTACATGTTGCATATTCAAAAGTATTAAGCAAATAGCTTAAAAGAAAAATGTCAATGAACAATACTAATCATCAAATTGTGGGTGAGCAGCTAAATTATTAGCCTTGGCTTTACCAACATGTTTACAACACTGTTAGGCAACTCCATCCATCTCCAAAGATATGCAATGAGGTGCTAAACATGAATGCATTGGCGCAGAAAACAATTAAAATAAAAAGCTTGTTACGATCAAATTTGCTCTCAAATCACTTTTTTGTTTGTTTTGGAAACATCTTGAACAAGATTTAAGATCCCACTCAAGAACTATGAAACTATGACTACAGAACGCATGTTCACTGACTGTCATACATGAAAGGTTTAAACACATGACAACCAGATAATATCCTGTGTAATTATGAAGAAATGACCAACAGTGTGACGTTACCATAACACTTGAACAGGTAACAAGAGGTAGAACACACAGCCATTTCAACACAATTGCACATAATGTATGTCCGGGTCTCCTGCTTGGCTTGACCAATCAATGGAATTTATGTTCACTACTATCAAAAAATGCATCAATTTACAAATCGCGAGACCAGCAAAGAAAAAGGAAAAAACCAAGTAAATATCAAGTACTTGATTTCTAAGAATGCTCCACAGTCAGTCGGACTTCGGATGACTTTAAAGGTAATGAGAAATGTATGTCATTAAGGTAGAGAGAAAAAAAAAAAAGTTTTCAAAACCACTTCTGCGTCTATTACCATACTTATGGCAAGTGAAGAGCATCTTGGACAAGTCCATTGAGATTTAAGGTGACATTAGTGAAAGAGAAAGTCGAGCACCTGGAATTAAAAATGTATCTTGTGCTTCAGTTTCTTTAGGACATGAATTTTGTATAAAATATGTAATCTTGTTTGGCTAAGAAGAGTGATGTGTGTTCTATAAAGTATATACCGAATTTTTGTGCCATCAAATATACAATACAAATGACAACACAACCCTCCCATACCATTAAAGGTCTAGGGAAGAAGCACTACAAATGCTATTAAAACGCACCAAGCAACAAAAAAACTACTACTCTACAAATGTCCTAAATTCATATTTGGGAAAGGTCACTGCTAAAATCTCTTGGTTAAAAACAATGCATAGTTAGAAAAGAGCGAGATAAAAGCCAGCCAATCTAAGCTATATGAAAAACCCCTGCTAAAATGTCATTACTAAGGAGAACAGAAAAAGGAATAAAAAACATTTTGGAAGGCATTACAATTTCTTCATGCAAGCTCTGCATAAACTTTTTTTTTTTGTAATTTTTTTTTTTTTTTAATATTCTTTATAACTACATACCAGACAATCGTTTTGAAAAATTTCTTCTATCATTTTAGCATTCTCTTCTAAAAGCGTATTCAAAATATACCCTATATCCAATGAGGCTATGATACAAAGCCCACAATTAAACTACTTGCGGTAAAAAAAAAAATTAAAAAGTACAACTTTGCTCGACTAGTAGAATAGCATAATTGCTCCCTTTTTTTTAGAGGAATAACAAAGAGAAAATATCTAGCAGTCTCTGGAATCTTTTCTCCCCCAATAGAACCCCACCTCATCTTCAGTTCAGTACCTACACGTGTGACATTGACATCACAGGCTTCACTCTACTATACCGATTCATACATCAACTGTACTACAAGATGACAGCATTACAACTATACCACCCCCCCAGTCGGGAGAAAACCATTTCGCTGCCATAAAACCATAAAGAAAACTAGATAGGGTTAACAATATCCAAATGCTTAAATCGAACGTGTAAGTCATCTACGCACAAATTCGTAAAATAGATTGCATGAAAATAAGGGGGACACTAAAACGAGACAACAGATTTCATTTCAAGAGACTTGACACCCCCCCCAATGTAGATGTCTTCACATGTAATGTGGCTCAGAGAACACAAAAGGTGTCTGTTGGGAACCAGTCCCATTCTATTAGTAAATCTATTCGCTGGCCACACTGGCCATAGATTGACAAAACAACCCAGTCCAAGTAAAAGGCAAGACAGCAAAAATTGCTGTCGTTACAATTTCATATTATTGATTTGTATAAGTCTTGATAAAAAATAAGTGTTAACAGTTTCAAAGTCTAATGAAAATCTAATACAAAAATGACTTGCTTAGCGGTCATCAGATGCAGCATAAAAACGTGTTGGTCACCAGTGTTGGAGGACAAATACTCTTGAGGCTGGTACTGTATCCAAGCCTGTTAAATTCATAGTACATACAAATGAAAAGATAAGATGTTAAGTACTTGTGTACTTAAGTCCTGGTCAGTGCACTTTGCTTTGATTGGCTGATAAATAAAGTCGTGAAGAGTAAGAATGATTATAAACCTATATCGGACCGTTCTCGTCTTTGATATCCCCACCTCCTTTCAACCCTGGAGACCCCTTCAGAAAACTGTATAGTGTCTAAACACCACCAAAGTGTGATGATACCGCCCCTTAGTTTGATACAAGTATTTCCAACTGTCAGTGTAAAGAAAAGTAATACAAATCTCTCCCCCACATTTACAAATACAAACAAATGTACAACATGTAAAATAAACGAGTCCACTCCACCACAACCCATTTCTGAGGAATAATTTTACATAGTACTGCCTAATAATGACCAGGGATAGGCCAGGAAGGGGGGGGGAGAAAGCGGTTTTGTATGCATGTTTGAAAATAATTGTGGACATTTTGGAGAAAAAAAAACCTCCCTAATTTGTTTGGTATCATTCCCCCTTACTGGCAGGGAGAGACAAGACGACAAACCCACTTAGCGCCCACACCTGATACAGTAAGAGGGTTAGGTGGGAGGAGAGAGGGCTTCTTCCCTGTTGGGTCTGTCTCACCAATGCCCGCCCCCGGTGCTTCAGGCGAAGTACATAGTGCGCAGTGTGTCCTGGTGGATCTGAACTGCCTTGGCCAAAGCCTGCTGGTCACGCCCATTGCTCTGTCCCGACGTGTGACTGCCCTCCGCACTAGAATGATTACAATGGGAAGAGTTAGAATTATTCAGTCTCAATTTTAAATTCTCCTTCATCACTTCCTGGTAATCACTAACCTGTCACAGTTTGAATGGTACAGCGATACAATGGAAATAAGGAGGTATTTTGAATAGGTTATCAGAACAGGGCCATGGTCAACATCAGACGTGGTCTCTTACCTGTCATGCTCCTTATCCACCAGGTGATAACGGGCACGGAATGCCACCAGGTGGGCGTAGTAGGCTGGTGCAGGGATGGACACTGAGCGGGTGCAGCGCACATAGGTGTGGCACAGCTGGTAGGTTAGCACCTGCAGCTCGTCCGAGGTGAAATGGTTGTCATCCCACAGCACGTGGTAATGGGACGGTCGGCTGGTCCCCTGGGGAAAGGTATTACCATTATTAAATCATGTTTAGTGGTAATGCATGTCATTTAGCTCAACCAAAGTATAACAGCCTATAAATGTTTAACATCCCAATTATAAAAACATTTAGAGCAGTGAAACTACATCTGTCTCAGAAGCACAAACTCAGCAAAAAAAGAACCGTCCTCACTGTCAACTGCGTTTATTTTCGGCAAACTTAATTAGCACGTGTAGATGTGTGAACATAAGATTCAACAACTGAGACAAACTGAACAAGTTCCACAGACATGTGACTAACAGAAATTAAATAGTTTGTCCCTGAAAAAGGGGGGGGGGAAAATCAACAAATAAACATAAGTTAGTATCTGGTGTGGCCACCAGCTGCATTAAGTACTGCAGCGCATCTCCTCATGGACTGCACCAGATTTGCCAGTTCTTGCTGTGAGATGTTGCCCCACTCTTCCACCAAAGCACCTGCAAGTTCCCAGACATTTCTGGGGGGGAATGGCCCTAGCCCTCACCCTCCAATAGAACAGGTCCCAGACGTGCTTAATGGGATTGAGATCCGGGCTCTTTGCTGGCCAAGGCTGACCACTGAGGTCTTCCCTGTAACGCACAGCGTTGAGATTGCCTGCAAGGACAAGCTCAGTCCGATGATGCTGTGACACACGGCCCAGACCATGACGGACCCTCCACCTCCAAATTAATCCCGCTCCAAAGTACAGGCCTCGGTGTAACGCTCATGCCTTCGACGATAAACACGAATCCAACCATCACCCCTGGCGAGACCAAATCGCAACTCATCAGTGAAGAGCACTTTTTGTCAGGCCTGTCTGGTCCAACGACGGTGGGTTTGTGCCCATAGGCGACGTTGTTGCCGGTGATGTCTGGTGAGGACCTGCCTTACAACAGGCCTACAAGCCCTCAGTCCAGCCTCTCTCAGCCTACTGCGGACAGTCTGAGCACTGATGGAAGGATTGTTGCAGTCCTGGTGTAACTCAGGCAGTTGTTGCCATCCTGTACCTGTCCCGCAGGTGTGATGTTCAGATGTCCCGATCCTGTGCAGGTGTTGTTACACATGGTCTGCCACTGCAAGGACGATCAGCTGTTCGTCCTGTAGCACTGTCTTAGGCGTCTCACAGTACGGACATTGCAATTTATTGCCCTGGACACATCTGCAGTCCTCATGCCTCCTTGCAGCATGCCTAAGGCATGTTCACGCAGATGAGCAGGGACCCTGGGCATCATTCTTTGTGTTTTTCCAGAGTCAGTAGAAAGGCCTTTTTAGTGTCCTAAGTTAAGTTAATTGCCTACCGTCTATAAGCTGTTAGTGTCTTAACAACCGTTCCACAGGTGCATGTTCATGGTTCATTGAACAAGCATGGGAAACAGTGTTTACAGTGAAGATCTGTGAAGTTAAAATTGGATTTTTACAAATTATCTTTGAAAGACAGGGTCCTGAAAAAGGGATGTTTCTTTTTTTGCTGAGTTTAGTATTAGTAAAGCTGGAGGTAGGCTCTCTTCCAGAATAGTCCCTTCACTTGCTAGCTCTACAGTGTCCTGGGTTGTGTCAGAAATTGTACCCTAGCCATTTGGCTGGTCCCTACCTGAATGCCAGCGTGGCTACACAGGTAGAAGTCAAACTCTGATGGGTGAGTGATTTTGGTGTCCACTGTGGTGCCTGCAGGGATGTTGCCACTCTTACCAACCTGAACAAAACACATTAAGAATCATATAATATCACGATGTAGGCATTTCATAGAAGTTTCTTTTACAGTAATAATAGTGGTCAGTAGGAATTGGAGAGATGTCGAACCCTCTCGTTTCTGTCCATGCAGAACAGTCGAGTGTGGTGTCTCTTCTGCACCACCACGAAGGTGATACCGGGCTGGTAGTCCTTCTCCAGTTTGATGCAGGCCTCACGGATTGCCAGTAACTCATGTTGGAGCACCTGGATAAAACCCAAAACGACAGCTACAGTTTAAAAACAGTAACTCCCACACGTCACTATACAAATCAGGGGGGAAATGATAGAGCGGGCAATTCAGAATCGGAACGCTTACTAATAGAAACAGAAACACAGCTGGGATTTTTTTAAAGCGTTTTAACTTTCTTTTTGGTTAAAAAGTTTTAAAAATCTGAAATACCTGATATGAAATTGTAAAGTAAATTGGGACAGTAACCAATAGAAACAGAAACAAAAAAAAACAAAAAATAGCAGAAAATCCTTCACTCACAACCAGTACAGTACAATTACAGATCATGCAATTGAATTGAAATCCTATTTCCTCAAGTCTACCTCAAGTCTAACCTGGTTGAACTGGCCCTCAGATATGCCGTCGCGGTAGTAGATGATCCGTGTGGGCTTGAAGCGGGTGGACTTATAGAACTGGATGAGCAGCTCTCTGACCATTGTGGCCAGGTCCTGGATGATGTCCTGGCGATGCTGCTGCACCCGCACTGTGGCACAGTAGCGGCTGGGGTGGGCGTCCATGCTCCCCACCACCTAGAAAAGAGGAACAGGGATGTGATCAGGACAATATACAATCATACACATCAGGATTTTCACTAGAGGGATAGGTCAGATGGAGTCATGTAGGGATTCATCAGGAGGAAGAGCATCCCAGAGGAAGCGCAGAGCACACTTAAGATCATTTATTTTTTGGCTGTTTTGAAAGTCAGGTCAAAGCTGGTCAGTGAGCAATGTAGGCTATTGATTCCCTCAGTTCTCTCCATTTCAGATGTTGGACATTGTAAAGGACACCACTGTAGACTATTGCACCCCTACTCCCTAGCAGAAACATGGTTCTGTGGGTAAAATAAACTACTGTAGACTATTGAGATGCACCCCTACAGTCCCTGGTAGGTGACAAGGTCCTGTGGAGCGTCTGCTCTGTCTGACTTACTGCAGCGATGGAGGGTTTCTTCCCATCTCCAGCAGGAGGGTGAGTGACATCAGCACCCAGGAAGATGACTGGCTGCTGGAACACCAGGGGCCTGGGAAGAACAGACACCCACAAGATTAACCAGAGCCATCATCACAGAAGACGTGTGAACAGAAGAACGGACATATACATGGATGGCCGGATGAGACTGACTTGACTTTTCACTTATAGCGTGTAGAATGAGTAGACTGGTATCCAATTGTCAGTAGTTACTATCCGCTTCTAGTTACCATTTGTCTCATCACTACAACTCCCGTACGGGCTCGGGAGAGACGAAGGTCGAAAACCATGCGTCCTCCGAAACCCAACCAAGCTGCACTGCTTCTTAACACAGCGCGCATCCAACACGGAAGCCAGCCGTACCAATGTGTCGGAGGAAACACCGTGCACCTGGCGACCTGGTTAGCGTGCACTGCGCCCGGGAGTCGCTAGTGCGCGATGAGACAAGGATATCCCTACCGGCCAAACCCTCCCTAACCCGGACGACGCTAGGCCAATTGTGCATCGCCCCACGGGCCTCCCGGTCGCGGCCGGCTGTGACAGAGCCTGGGAGCGAACCCAGATTCTCTGGTGGCACAGCTAGCACTGCAGTGCCCTAGACCACTGCACCACCCGGGAGGCCCATGTTTATACATTTTAACCGAATGCAGAGTACAATACTGTTGGACATTAACAGTAAACCAGCAAGTATTCATAGCGATGACAATGAGAGGTTCTGCACTGACCTGCCCTGTGGGAGGAGGATGTTGTTGACCCCGCCCAGCTTGACGTTGATCTTCAGGCAGAGGTTAGAGAGGGTCTGGGGAGTGGTTTTCTGAACATTCTTGACCTGGACACACTGAGTGGCCATGCCCAGCACAGTGTCACCAACACGCTTCACCTCAGCTAGCCCACAGAGAAGCAGGGGAGGGAGGGAGAAAGGCTATGTCAGCACAACAGGAGATGTATACAGCTAGTTTACGTTTTGCAATGAATTCTGAATTGGTTTATGAATGCACTAATTTAAGTCACTTTGGATAAGAGTGTCTGCTAAATGACTAAAATGTCAAAGTGTAAGGTAGAAAGATCATGTGAAATTTGCTTTCATACAGTTGAACATATAATCCAGAACAGTTTATAGAGCACAGCACTAACTGAACCAATAGGATTTAGAGGCAGAGTTATAAACAGTGACATTCATTGACTTAGGAACATATACTGACCAAAAATATACAACACAAAATGTGAAGATTTGGCCCTTGTCTCATGAGCTGAAATGATCCCATAACAAAAAGCTTATCTAAAATTTTGGCCACAAATATTTTTACATCTGTTAATGATCATTTCTCCTTTGCCTAGATAATCCATCCACCTGACAGGTGTGGTATATCAAGGTGATTAAACATGATCCTTACACAGGTGCAGCTTGTGCTGGGGACAATAGAAGGCCACTAAAATGTGCAGTTGTGTCACGTAACAATGCCAGATGTCTCAAGTTGAGGGAGCATGCCATTGGCATGTTGACTGCAGGAATGTCCACCTGAGCTGTTGCCAGATAACTTAATGTTTATTTCTCTACCATAAGACACCTCCGCCGTTTTTGAGAATTTGTCAGTACGTCCTCACAACCGCAGACCATGTGTGTGGGGAGGGGGGGGAACGACAACGAGCGTTTTGCTGATGTCAACATTGTGAACAAAGTGCCCCATGGTGGTAGTGGGGTTATGGTATGGGCAAGCATTAACTATAGACAATGAACACAATTGCATTTTAGAGATGCATTTTTTTTAAGGTATCTGTGACCAACATGTGCAAATCTATTCCCAGTCATGTGAAATCAATAGATTAGGGCCTAATTAATTTATTTCAATTGACTGATTTCCTCATATGAACTGTACCGTGAAAATTGTTGAGTTTATATTTTTGTACAGTATAGTTTCCAGTTTCCTCACCATAGACGGGTGTCTTCCCAGGCAGGATGACCACCACCAGCTGCAGGCCCTGGTAGGTGTACTTCAGGTGTTTGAACATGGGCTCCACGCTGTCCGCCCCCTGAGCATACTTACAGAAACAGGGTTGGCCCTGGATGGGCATCCCCGCGTCGCGAGAGATCTTACGCAGCTGGTCTGTGAACGCCCTGAGAGAGAAACAGGTTAGAAGGTACAAAAACACAATACAAGTGTTCTAACTCTTTATTGGATTCCAAAAATAGTGTAGATTGAAATCATAAGCAGGCTAACACAGAAGAAAGTTTCAGAAATTGAAAAATACTTTAACTTAAAAAAAACATCCAAGTATAAACACCCCCCACGATGGTTATTGAGGCTCCTAAGGGCTCCTGGCAGCAGCAGTTCTTACTTAAGCAGGAGTTCAGTACACTGTCTCTGTGGGGCGAAGCAGGCGATGGCCCACACCTTGATCTCTATGCCAGTGTGGAACTGCTTGTTCCTCATGTCCCACACTCCCTGGATGGGAGTTGCTATTGCTTTATTCTGCTTGAGTAAAAGGAAGACGAGATAAGGGTCAGAGACAAATAGTTGTCTGAATGGGACAAATTAAGCCGGGTGTACACTACATGAGTCAAAATCCTAACATCGCTGACCCTCGCATTAAACAACTGGCATTCCTGTAGTTTTTGTTTGTGTTGCCAACATAGTGGTGCAATACTAAGCGATGTGGCACAGACCGAGGTCACCCTGCAAGACTTCACTTGGTCGGTGAGGATTTGATATCACGATGTCTCGCCAAAACAATGTGATTAGATTAAACGTAGCTCCAATGTGCTGTGGCTCAAAGCAGCCTCAAACTTTGAGTCAGACATTCACACTTGCCATACAGAGTTGAAATGTCTAGTCATCATTTGAATTTAAATAACATTGAGCTGTAACTGCTGTAACTGACACTTTGGCTAAAGGCAAGACGCATACTAGTGGTAGTCACATTAAATCTGCGTTGGTGAGACACATCCTGAGTAGGCAACGACATGGGGATTTTGTCGCTGGGACAGCTAAAAATCAGGGCCAAAATTGAGTTGTGTACACCTGGCTTAAATGGGATGTTTCACATTAGAAGGCTGATTCAAAATACAAGTGACGTAACTTAATTATTTGGAGTGATCAAAGTTTCCATAATATACGTAAAGAATTGTTGTTCATCAGTGCAGTTTATATAATGTCAGGTTTTTGCCTTAGCACTACACACCTGATTAAAAGCTTGGTAATTAGTTGATCATTTGAATCAGTTGTGTACTTGTTAGTATAAAAACAATCATGTGTACCCCTTTGGGTTCCCAGGACCAGGATTAACCCAACCCATCTTAAATAAGAGAAACCTACCCGCCCTCCATAGAGGATGGATGGGGCCTGGAGGACTCTGCCGTTCACCTCGGTCATCTCATCCCTCACCATCACCCCAAACTCACGCACGTAAGGATCATTGTTAAAGTTGGCACTTCTCATCTGAAAAGAGAGAAAAAGGTTCAGTGGTAATAATTCAGAGTGTTTATATACAGTTGTGGAGAAAGTACTCAAATAGAAAATGACTCATGTAAGTCATCCAGTAAAATACTACTTGAGTAAAAGCCTAAAAGTATTTGGTTTTAAATATACCTAAGTATCAAAAGTAAATGGAATTGCTAAAATGCACAATTTATTTTTTTAATTTATTGGTGGATAGCTAGGGGCACACCAACACTCAGACATAATTTACAAATGAAGCACGTGTTTAGTGAGTCCTCCAGTTCAGAGGCAGTAGATGACCAAGGATGTTCTCTTGATAAGTGTGTGAATTGGACCATTTTCCTGTCAAAGTGTGAGTACTTTTGGGTGTCAGGGAAAATGTATGGAGGATTTTCTTTAGGAATGTAGTGAAGTAAAAGTCTGCAAAAATATAATAAATAATGAAGTGCTTTTACATCACTGTTTATATACACACACACTAGGACTTTGGAAAGACAGCCTGAATGAAAACATTCACATATGGTCAGGCCATCAATAGTTAAATCACAGCCGTTCAGAGTCAATGTACATCCTAATAGATCATTTCAAGGTCATAAAAGTAGCTTTCAAGACGCACTGTGTTTGAGTTTACTCTCCCAAGTCAGTTAACGCTCTTTACCAGTTTGCTGATCTCTTCCTGACGGTCAGGTGCCGATCGGGCTGTGGCACGGATCATAGTGGATGTTTGATTGTCGGTCAGCTTCTTGATGCACCGCTGGCCAGCCACTATGTTACAGACCTAGACACATACATTACAACACAGCTTTATTACTAACACCAGGGACACATCACAAAGGCCTCAGCCAGAGAATAGTCTTGTATATGGAGATTGTCAATTGGTTAAGCTAAAGCCTCAGTTCTCTCCTTGCCTCCTTTTGAAAAGGGCCAAAGATCATAAAGGAGAGGAAACAAATGCACTTGTATGAAATGAGACTCCTCCACTCACGCGTCAGGCAAATTACATTTATAAATGTGTAAAGTGGCTGAAAACCTATTTGTTCAATGCATTTTCTAGATAAAAGGATGAGAAGCATATCATGTTTATGTGTGCATGTCTTTTCTCCTAGGAAAAAGACAGCTGATTCAAAGGAAGTGTGGCAGGTTTTAAAACACTTCTGAGCTACCTGACACGATGATGTCCCATGTGGCTCAGTTGGTAGAGCATGGCGCTTGCAACGCCAGGGTCGTGGGTTCGATTCTCACGGGGGACCAATACGAAAACATACGCACTCACTACTGTAAGTCACTCTGGATAAGAGGGTCTGCTAATTACTAAAACATATACTCTTGTGCATCGTCTGTCGAAGTAATGGTAAAGCAGGGATTCTATAATACCGCCCGGGTCCTCATTCTTTGTAACAACTTAAACCCAGCAGTAAACCATCAACAAGTTGTAAGGGGAGACTGCCGACTGACCTCGAGGGGGAGGTAGGTGTGTTTCTGCTCCTGTCCGACCTGTAGACAGGGGAGGTGGGGGTAGCGCAGTATGAGTTTGTACTTGTCTTTGAAGTACTGCGCTACTGTGCATTCTATGGTCTGGCCATTCTCCTGCTGCAGTGGAAACCTGAGGTCAAACAGATGAGCGAACCAAAAAGAAAAAAAGTTTAAATGGATTTTCAGAGAAATCCAAGACCAAGTGGGGATTTCTGTTTAACTTGATTGAGATCTGCTCCTAACCTGCGCATTAATGATGTGTAAAACATGTTAATATTAGGTTTGTTTCTATCACATCCCTAAACAAACCAGTCATGTTTACATCACAGGAAACTAAAGGAATTGAGGCTGTTGTGAATATTTTAGTGTGTTCTTTCTTACGTCTGGTGGCTGGCCGGTCTTCTGGTAACATTACATACTCTGTACTTCCGTTTCATCTGACCACAATGAGTGATCTCAACCTTCAGACCTGAGAATCACAACAAGATAAATGGTCAGATTCACATATTCTGTGGACAACAAGTTTACTATTTTATCACATTCTACTCTGATTTCAAGTCAGATTAAGATTTTAAGTCAATACACAAAAGATGCATGCATCATAGCAACAGTTATATGTTATAGTACAGAATTTTTGGATATAAGTATTTTCAAATATTTCCACTCAGACAGACAAAACAACCAACACAACGCAACTATTGATTACCTGGTAATGAATGATTACCTTTGATTTCCTTGGTAAACTTTACTCTCTGGGAGTCGGTTAAGGGTTTCTGTTGTTCTTCGATACTTTTGAAATCCAAAACCTCACACATGAACTCAATCACAGGCTGGGCCTTGTAGAAGGCGGTGGCCGACACTGCAAAAACAAAACACCAAGCACAGCACAGAGTCAGGCCTATCCTCCTTCCAGATACATACTGTAACTTGCCATTGGTCCTAAAAGTGTAAACCCATTGCTAAAATGAGTGCAACCTACCATAATGGCATTACCACAAAAGTACAATTTCCACCCAAATCAGCACTTTAGGGAGAGCTTAATCAACGTCACTTATTTACTGACTGAAACCTACCATGGAATGAGATTCCCAGTACTATCCTCCTTCCAGTCACACACAGAGACATACTCTAGTCTGACACTTTGGTTGTGTTCCAAATGGTACATTCCTTACAGCCATTTGCAGAGTGAAACCTACCGTCAATGTTTAGCATCATCTTCCACAGGGAAGGCCTAACCGATTGGTGGAACCCAAACCAGACCTCCCTGCCCCCACCCAGGGGGTTGGAGCATCCCTCTGAGGGGGTGAAGAAAGAACGTCCGACAGGGGTGTACCTGTTGGAAGAAGGTGGGAGGAAAATGTGATTAATAGCTCAACTGAAATTGGCTTTACAAATAGACAAGGAGAGAGGAATGTGCATAACCCACAGGGAGAAATATACTAGAAGTGAATGGGGATTGTAAGGCTTTGGTGGGTACAAAGAAAACTGATTTGTGAATTTGTGACCATGTTTGAAGGAAAGATAGAAGAAATGTCTTGGGATAGAGGGACATATTAGGTGTGTGGACGCATTTACTGGTTTGATCAAGTCCATTTGCACGAGAACATTTGTTTGATAACTATGTATGTGCTGTAACTAAATACCACCATTAAATACCAATATTACATACCAAAAATATACTAATTTTTCTAAAGGGGAAAACACTGACCTCATAGAGGGCAAATGTCTCATGACCACGTCCAGGGCCTGGATGGTCTCAAAGGGGATGTTTGGCAGTCGTCCAGACAGGGCTTCTTGAAGAGCTTGCAGACTGACGCAGGACACCCACTTTATGGCCACTTTGAAGTTCCGGTCTTTCCCCTCGCCTGGGATGGTCACCTCCAGCTCCACCTGTTTGGGGACACAGGTGTTTTGGTGCGTTTAAAATAGGCTGCATCCGAAAACTCTACAGGAGAAAGTTAGGCCATCCATCTGTGAGCTGAAGTGCAGCAATACAAATCATCCAACACAATCATCTCAATATGAAAAGATTCAAAAGCAACAAATTTGAAATTTTGAAATGTTCTAGTCAAAGTCCAGACCTAATCCCAATTGAGATGTGGCATAACTTGAAACGAGCATTTCATGCTTGAAAACCCACGAAGGTTGCGGAGTTAAAGCAGTTCTGCATACAAGACTGGGCCAAAATTCCTCCAGTGATGTGAGAGACTGATTAACAACTACAGGAAGCATTTGGTTGGAGTCATTGTAACTAAAGGTGGCACAACCAGCTATTGAGTGTAAGGGGGCCATTTGTTTTTTTACACCGGGGCATTGCGTGTTGCATAACTTTATTTATGAAATAAACATGTAATTGTGTTATTTGTTCACTCAGATTCCCTTTATCTGATATTTAGGATTCAGTTGAAGATCTGATAACAATTTGGGTACAATTCCAAGAATTTGGGTACAAAACCAAGAATTTGTGCTGTTCTGGAGGCAAAAGGGGTTCTGACACAGTACTAGATGGGTGTGCCTAATAAACTGGCCACTGAGTGTACATAATATCACATTGCGTGTAATCACAGCTGTCCCAAAACATAGGGGCCTTCACATAAGACACCTCTGGTCAGACAGGGAGACTTACTTTGTCCCTGCCTATAGGTAAGGGCATGGCTGTGTAGAGATTCTTCCTCCCGTCATACACTGGCTTTCGATCCCCAAAGATCTGCGTTTTAAAGTGCTGTACCATGTGCTCCACAATTTCCCTGAGAACACAAATGGAGCGTGTTAGACTTTATCAATACAGAACAAAACGTCATTAACTAGACAATAGCCTACTAGTTATTTCGCTCAGGTGAAAGCCTGTAAACCAATTAAAACGGCTCCATACCGGTTGACCCTTCTGGGGCATTTCTCTGGCTTGATGTCAATGTCGTAGTGGTAGACCTCCAGTTTCGGGATCTCCATCTCAAAGAAGTTGGCCTGCAGTTTGATTGTCCTGCCCATGGTGCCAAAGTCTGGCCGCGAGGGGGGTTTGAACACATACTCTGGCACTGGGGGAGACGGGGGATCTGGATCAGAGGGGTCAGGGGTAGGAAGCAAACAAAGAAACAAGTTAATAACTGCACATACAAAACAGGTAGTTTAGCCTGGTCCCAGAACTTTGAGAAGTTCTACCAACTCCTATGATCATGGTCATGGGTTGGAAAGACAACAAACAGACCTGGGACCAGGCTATATTAGGGTAACTCACAAGATTGTTCTTTCACACTTGAAAGTGAAATATTATTTTCTAGAATGTGAATAGATGCTCAATACATTTTGCTGCCATGCTTAAACTATTTGGTTGGTGAGCCCTGGCCGAGTTTGACTGTTCGTTCTGCGAACAGGCATCTTTAGTCTGGGGTCTTGAGGTCATGGAGGAACATGTCTGAACATACTCCCTCTTGACATCTTATCTCTGTTCTCCAGCTCTTTGAATCCCCATAACTCCCTTTTGACTTTAACAATGCACACTAGCTAGCTATACAGTACAAACTGTCATGTCCAATAAGTCACTGAAGAGAACAAGTGGAATGTCCTTGTGAGTCTTAACGCATGATTAAGACATTGTTAATGTGGCAGGGAAAAATACCAGGAAAGTTTATCAGAAAAATGCAGTCTTTCCTTGAGCTGACTTTTCCCGGTGGATATTTGTTCTCTCAACTAGCTACGCCTCTATGAAGAGTGAACTATTATAGGATGTCTCTCCATTTCAAATCAGAATGTCTGAATATCTGCTGTAATATTTAGTAGAAAGAGGGGATTTCAGGGGTCTGATATTCAGGACATATTGTAAGATGCAAATCAGTGCATTGGAAAATATATGCCTAGTGCTTCAGTGCAGTCTGTTCTTTATTGCTGGTAAACACTTTATCCAATTGATTCCTACAATTATACTTGCCGTATTTGCATGGCAGAATCAAGACATTTAAATTACAGCAGTCCGGGGGACAGGAGAAAACAAAATGCATACTGTGGGGTATAGTAGGCTGGCGGTACAAACATAGTGCTAGACTTATACTGGTGTGAAAGAAGCTTACCAGAGCCAATTGACCCCGAGGAGTGAGGTGGTTCAAGCATCTCAGCAGCTAGAAAAGAAGAAAAGGGTGGTCAATTGACATGTCTCACAATGAGTCAAATGAAGGCTGAATGGATCAAAATGTTTTGTAGTATTCTTAGATATTACTCCTTTTGAAAATGCCCAAAGGAAACCATGTCACGTCATTCTTCATGTACATTTGTATTCCCTATACTTTATTCCTGCATAGTTAGCTAACTATTTCTAAATGCCTTGCCTCCTTATCAGCCTTAGAACAGGGTCATGTAGCTACAACTGCTGGGCGATTTTTCTACTCCCTTATCAACAAGCAATCTGAAAGTCTGACCACTCCTAAACCACTCATCTTCTTGAAACGTATCACTATCATTCTCAATAAGTGGAGGGTAGGACATAGTCAACCAAAAAAAGTTAGTCAACAGGCATATCAGTGGTGCAATTTTATTTTCTAGCTAATTTTAAATTCACCCAAACTTGCTCCACTTTGAAAAAACTAGGAGGAATGAACAATATGCTACTACTAGGATAATATATTAGCTAGTTTCAACTCACTAATAGCTAGTTTCAATTCATTACCAATTTCAACTCACTAACAATAACTTAGCAAAGGATGCATAACTAAATTATCGATGTTTGCTCAATTCATAGCAAGTTGACTGGTCCCCATAATAGTACCGTTAACTAGTTAAACGAGAGAATAGAGAATAACTTTTTTTCAAACAGCCTCGAAAATATAACTAGTCACAACAAGCAAATGGCTAAAAAGTAGCTAAATAGTGTAAGCTGGTCAGCATGCAAACCAGTTAGCTAGCTAGCTAACATTTGAAAAGGCTAACAAGCCGCGGTTGGCTAAGGGAATATGACTAACCTAGCTAGCTAGCAAACAATGTGTTCATCTGAGCTAGCAAACGTTAGCTAGCAAGATGGCTACTTAAGACCAACTATTTGATGGTCGAATTCTTTCTAGAACTTGTTCAAAGTAATTGTTCGCTAATTTGCCCAAATTAATCTTACTTTAGGATTGGACTTAAACAACAAGTTAATCGACTTCCAGCTATCATTAGCCAGGTCAACGTTCATAGCTAAAAGCTACAGTAACAACAGGCCGGGAAAACGGTGGCAATGATTGCTAACAAGATCTAGCTAACTAGGTTGAAATGTTATTTTGAATTTATATTGTGGTTGGCGAACAATGTTACAAAATGAAAACAAACCATCATGCAAATGATTGAAGATACCAACGACATACAAATCAGCACCCTTATAGTTAGCCGTCTTGCTAACTAGCAATGCACAATTTACCTCCAGCAGCTCCACTAGAATACATTTTGTAGTTTTTCAGCGTGCACCGTGGTCGTACGGATACTCCACTTTTCTCCGGTCAAACGTCGCCAAAATACATACGTGAATTGGTACTATATATAAAACAATGTGGGTGGCTCGGTTAGGAAGTGGAAGGATTTAGCCAAGAAGTAAAGTACAACACCATGAGAGCTCTATCATCCTCTGCACGGCCCCATCCCCCTAAATGCAATGCCGAGAAGAGCTAGTAATGGATATGTGTGATGTCACACGCACAGCCCGCAATTATCCGCGCGCGCTCTTTCCAAGGCCGTCTTTATTTTACAACTTGTCGAAATCCAGGGAAAGATGGATCAACCAAAATGCATTAAATGTATTTAATTCAAGCCATGTTAACACCGTGCGACAACAAATGAGTTGTAACGTTACCAACCAAATGTACATTTCTGTTTACTCAATTTGACCACTGGCGAATGCCATTCACAGGAAGAAGAAACAGCTGTCATTTCCGGGTATGTTGTATTTGAAAAAAAAAGATCACTGATAAACCAATCTCGTGCATTATACAAAAGACCTGCAAACCACCATGAAGATCCACAATCACCGAATGGCTGCCATTTAGTTTTAAAAAACGTATTCAGGAGTTGGTCCCCTGCGGGACGGTTGAGCTAACGTAGGCTAATGCGATTAGCATGAGGTTGTAAGTAACAAGAACATTTCCCAGGACTTAGACATATCAGATTTTGGCAGAAAGCTTAAATTCTTATTAATCTAACTGCACTGTCAAATTTACAGTAGCTATTACAGTGAAATAATACCATGCTCTTGTTTGAGGAAAGTGCACAGTTTTGAACATGAAAAGTTATTAATAAACAAATTAGGCACATTTGGGCAGTCTTGATACAAAAGTTTGAACAGAAATACAATGGTTCATTGTATCAGTCTAAAACTTTGCACATACACTGCTGCCATCCAGTGGCCAAAATCTAAATTGTAACTGTACTGGAATAATACATTATGGCCTTTCTCAAAGATGATGGGACAAAAGAAAATGTAAACGGTTGATTTTTTTCTTTGTATTACCTTTTTCCAGATCTAATGCATTATATTCTCCTACATTCCTTTCACATTTCCACAAACATCAAAGTGTTTCCTTTCAAATGGTACCAATAATATGCATATCCTTGCTTCAGGGCCTGAGCTACAGGCAGTTAGACTTGGGTATGTCATTTTAGTCGAAAATTGGGGGAAAAAGGGGGAAGATCCTTAAGAGGTTTTAATACATTAATTATTCATATTGGATGGATGATAATTGTATTGATGTTTGTAGCTAGTAGGCTGCCCTACTGTACACACAGGTCGGCAGGGTAGGTAGGTAGACAAGGAAGGCAGGCTAGGTATGCAAGGTAGGTAGGCAAGGCAGCCAGGCAGTTAGGTACAGTAGGGTGAGTAGGTCCAGTAGGTAGATGTGGTAGGTATAGTAGGTCAATACAATAGGGAGAGTAGGTACAGTAGGGAGGTACAGCAGGTAGGTACAGTAGGTTATTACAGTGGGTAGAGACAGTAGGTGTAGTAAATAAATGAAGTAGTTAGATACAATAGGTACAGTAAATAAATACAGTAGGTACAGCAGGTACATTATTACAGTAGGTAGGCACAGCAGGTACAGAAAGAGAAGTATGTACAGTCGCGGCCAAAAGTTTTGAGAATGACACAAATATTAATTTTCACATAGTCTCCTGCCTCAGTTTGTATGATGGCAATTTGCATATACTCCAGAATGTTATGAAGAGTGATCAGGTTAATTGCAATTATTTGCAAAGTAACTTTTTGCCATGCAATTGAATCCCCAAAAAACATTTCCACTGCATTTCAGCCCTGCCACAAAAGGACGAGCTGACATCATGTCAGTGATTCTCTCGTTAACACATGTGTGAGGGTTGACTAGGACAAGGCTGGAGATCACTCTGTCATGCTGATTGAGTTCGAATAACAGACTGGAAGCTTCAAAAGGAGGGTGGTGATTTGAATCATTGTTCTTCCTCTGTCAACCATGATTACCTGCAAGGAAACACTTGCCATCATCATTACTTTGCACAAAAAGGGCTTCACAGGCAAGGATATTGCTGCCAGTAAGATTGCACCTAAATCAACCATTTATCGGATCATCAAGAACTTCAAGGAGAGCGGTTCAATTGTTGTGAAGAAGGATTCAGGGTCGCCCCAGAAAGTCCAGCAATCGCCAGGACCATCTCCTAAAGTTGATTCAGCTGCTGGATCGGGGCACCACCAGTACAGAGCTTGCTCAGGAATGGCAGCAGGCAGGTGTGAGTGCATCTGCACGCACAGTGAGGCGAAGACTTTTGGAGGATGGCCTGTTGTCAAGAAGGGCAGCAAAGATGCCACTTCTCTCCAGGAAAAACATCAGGGACAGACTGATATTTGCAAAAGGTACAGGATTGGACTGCTGAGGACTGGGGTAAAGTCATTTTCTCTGATGAATCCCCTTTCCGATTGTTTGGGGCATCCGGAAAAAAGCTTGTCCGGAGAAGACAAGGTGAGCGCTACCGTCAATCCTGTGTCATGCCAACACTAAAGCATCCTGAGACCATTCATGTGTGGGGTTGCTTCTCAGCCAAGAGAGTGGGCTCACTCACAATGTTTCCTAAGAACACAGCCATGAATAAAGAATGGTACCAACACATCCTCCGAGAGCAACTTTTCCCAACCATCCAGGAACAGTTTGGTGACGAACAATGCCTTTTCCAGCATGATGGAGCACCTTGCCACAAGGCAAAAGTGATAACTAAGTGGCTCGGGGAACAAAACATCGATATTTTGGGTCCATGGCCAGGAAACTCCCCAGACCTTAATCCCATTGAGAACTTGTGGTCAATCCTCAATAGGCGGGTGGACAAACAAAAACCCACAAATTCTGACAAACTCCAAGCATTGATTATGCAAGAATAGGCTGCCATCAGTCAAGATGTGGCCCAGAAGTTAATTGACAGCATGACAGGGCGGATTGCAGAGGTCTTGAAAAAGAAGGGTCAACACTGCAAATATTGACTCTTTGCATCAACTTCATGTAATTGTCAATAAAAGCCTTTGACACTCATGAAATGCTTGTAATTACACTTCAGTATTCCATAGTAACATCTGACAAAAATATCTAATGACACTGAGGCAGAAGACTTTGTGAAAATGTATATTTGTGTCATTCTCAAAACTTTTGGCCACAACTGTACAGTACAGTAGGGGGAGGTAGGTACATACAGTAGGTACAGTAGGGCAGTAGGTATATACAGTATTTAGATACAGTGGGTACAGTATATACAGTCGGTAGATACAGTAAGTACGGTAGGGGCAGTAGGTAGATACAGTAGGTGCAGTAGGGGGAGGTAGATACAGTAGGGGAAGTAAGTAGATACAGTAGGTACAGTAGGGGGAAGTAGATACAGTAGGTACAGTAGGGGGGTAAGTAGATACAGTAGGTACAGTAGGGGAAGTAAATAAATACAGTAGATACAGTAACTACAGTAGGGGAAGTAAGTAGGTACAGTACATACAGTAGCTACAGTAGGGGAAGTAGGTAGATACAGTGGGTACAGTATGTAGATACAGTAGGTATAGTAGTAACAGTTGGTAGGTACAGTGGGTAAAGTAGGATAAGTATGTACAGTACAGTAAGGGACATAGGTACATACAGTAGGTACAGTAGATATATACAGTGGGTACAGTATGTAGATACAGTGGGTAAAGTAGGATAAGTATGTACAGTACAGTAAGGGACATAGGTACATACAGTAGGTACAGTAGATATATACAGTATGTAGATACAGTAGATACAGTAGGTAGGTACTGTTGATACAGTAGGGGAAGTAGGTAGTAACAGTAGGTACAGTAGGGGGTAAGTAGATACAGTAGCTACAATAGGTACAGTAGGGGAAGTCAGTAGGTACAGTAGATACAGTAACTACAGTAGGGGAAGTAGGTAGATACAGTGGGTACATTATTACAGTAGGAAGGTGCAGCAGGTACAGTAGGTACAGTTGGTAGATGCTGTTTGTGAAGTAGATACAGTAGGTAGATACAGTAGGTAAGGTAGATACAGTAGGTAAAGTATATACAGTAGGTAGGTACAGTATATACAGTAGGTAAAGTAGGTAGATACAGTAGGGGGGTAAGTAGATACAGCAGGTACAGTAGCTACAGTAGGGGAGGTAGGTAGATACAGTAGGAACAGTATGTAGATATAGTAACTACAGTTGGTAGATACGGTTGGTGAAGTAGATACAGTAGATAGTAGATAGATACACTAGGTACAGTAGGTAGATACAATAGGTTCAGTAAGTAGGTACAGCCGGTACACTAGGTACAGTAGGTTAAGTAGACACAGTAGGGGAGGTAGGTAGATACATTTGGTACAAGATATGCAGTAGATACAGTAGGTGATACAGTAGGTACAGTAAGTAGATAGTAGGTGAAGTAGATGCAGTAGGTAGGGTGGGTATGTACAGGAGGTAGATACAATTGGTAGGTACAGTGGGTAGATACAGTAGGTACAGTAGGTACATTAGGTAGGTACATTAGCTACAGTAGTTTAAGGAGGTACGGTAGGGAATGTAGGTAGATACAGTAGAAGCAGTAGATACAGTACATAGATACAGTAGTTGAAGTAGATACAGTAGGTACAGTAGATGCAGTAGGTTAAGTAGATACAATATGTACAGTAGGTTAAGTAGATACAGTTGGTACAGTAGGGGAGGTAGATACAGTAGGTGAAGTAGATACAGTAGATGTAGTATGTAAAGTAGATACAGTAGGTGGAGTAGATACAGTAGATGTAGTAAATACAGTAGATACAGTAGGTACAGTAGGATGCTAAAGTAGGTAGATACAGTAGGTGAAGTAGGTACAATAGATACAGTAGATGTAGTAGGTACAGTAGACACATTCGGTAGATAAAGTAGGAAGGTACAGTAGATACAGTAGGTGAAGTCAGTACAGTAGGTGCGGTAGATACAGTAGGTAGCTAAAGTAGTTAGATACAGTAGATTCAGTAGGTAAAGTAGGTTGTATTGCAATCATTTATAATGTCAAAATATGTTTGTTTATATAACCAAATATGGAGTGTCGTTGAGCAACTATCTTCATTTACTGCCATCAAGCCCGGTATGTACTTCCAAACAAATGTACAAGCAACTGAAAAAATATATTGTTTGGAAATAATGTGCATTTTTTTGCATGCTCCAAATCCGCTTCTTCAAAAAGATCACTCTAAAAACGTCATTCAAAAAATGTATGTAGTTCTGTCCTTGAGCTGTTCTTGTCTATTAATGTTCTGTATTATGTCATGTTTCATGTTTTATGTTGGACCCCAGGAAGAGGAGCTGCTGCTTTTACAACAGCTAGTGGGGATCCGAATAAAATACCAAATACCAAAAATACCCTATATGGTCTACTTAATCTACTTACAAAAAATAATATATATTATTGCAATATTATTGCGCTCCGTGTAGCGTGTGTGAAACAACAGGTTGACATGACATTCATACACTTGTAAGCGATAAAATCAATGATGTTTCGGGATACTGTACTGCTGCTGGATCAGCCGACCTGTGGGTGGCAGTAATGAGTGGTTTTATTGGAGGTGCCTAAGAGGTGGATTTGGGAATGCACAACAATACAGATTATTTCCAGACAATTTCTTCAGTTGTTTGTGAATTTTTATGTAGACCTTTTTTGGAAGTACATACTAGATGTGACCGCAGTAAATTAATATCGTTGCTCAGCGAAACTGATGCTTTCAAAGCTGTCTAATGGGAAAATTATTAGCAAACTGGCATCGAAAGGAAACTTGTCATATGCATCTTTCTCCTCCTCTGCCCAGATTCTGGTTCGACTAATATGCTATACTGAGTTTATGGACCCAGCCAACTCCCTATTAAAAATGTACTTCCACTTGAATTCTGCTTGTAGGTCGACCTGAAACAGAAAATATGTGGCCAGAGGTTAGAGAGGCAGACCAGTATCCGGAAAGTTGTGGACAAACTCGGAACTGCTGAGGGCTGCTGTGTCCGATCCTGGGAACCATCTCCTGCCATTGTGCCCTTGAGCAAGTCACTTTACCCCTAAAAACTGCTCTCGATCCAGGAGTGCTGCTACCTGATGGCTAACCCTGTGCCTCTCCAAGTGTGTGTGTATTTGTTGGGGTAGAGATAGACGCATTTCTGTTTCTCACAAAAGTTATTCTAGTCTATTCAGAGGACTCATCCCATTCACTTCTTAGGTAATATGCACAAAATAATTAAATCGTTAGACTATACCTCATGGTAATATAGGCCTATAGGTATCCAATGAATAGACCTATAACAATTAAATAAACCTTCATTATTTTGGATTGATTGATTACTTACGGTATGCAACAATAGCCTACCTACACTTTAAGTATCCGGCTACAAATTATACCCGGCCCCCACAATGATAGGAATGAATGTCTTGTTGCGTGTGGCGGTGCTGATTCTACTGCAAGCATCAAGGGAATCGTACATTCTCTCATTTACCACAGAGCGGCGCCATTTTACCACAATACGCGCGTTGTTCAGGTGCGTGCACCATCCACAAACCCTACAGAGCTTAGTCGTTTTATTAAGTAAATGCATGTTGTATTGTTTCAATGCGTTTTGGTGAGGTTTAACGTGCCTGTTGTTGACGAACAAATCATCGAGTTTAATAAAGTACTTTCCATAGAGTTTCACCGTGGTAAGAGACGTGTCTAATAATGAATTTGATGCAGAAATGTTAATCGTTATGATGTAGACCTTGCTGTAATTTTAAAATGAACATAGGCCTACAAATGAATGATCTAAGGACTCTTCTGAACAGATATATTTTATACATTGAACATATAGGCCTGTCGACTCACAATATGGAGTAAAAACAAACACTTTGTTTTATGGCACATGTGAGTGACTGGTTATTTATTTATAAATATGCTAGTAAAACAAAAATCTAGTTTGATATTTTCGTTGCATTACCTGAATTTTATTTGGAGGCAATCGAAACAGTTTCATTTCTGAATGTGCATTAAGTCCAATCAACATTAAGATAAATACTGTAGTCATTTCTTTATTTTGTTTCGTTTGTCAACGGCAGATAATACAACCAACAGTCGTAATGTTTTAATACTGAAGCTCATGATAGACTAATATATCCATGTGGACGTTTTGGAAACTGTAATTTACCCCCCTAAATTATCCACCGATGACATGACACACAGTTTAATTGCCCATTTTGATTGATAGTAAAAACACAACAAAGTATAGCTTGAGTCGTATATCGCCTATGGCAAACTGGTCGAACGAGTTGGGGTGTATGCTGCCTGCGCGCCTTGGCCAATGGAACCAGATCCTCCCTGCAGTGCGTAAGAGCGCAATTTAGGATTTAACCAGGTCTTTGCTGTGGAGCTGGCAGCAGTTCGAGAGAGCCCGTCGGCGAAAGCACACATCACACAATGCAAGTGTAGTCTTCACTCAGTCTTCATACGTCTCAGTGGAAACAGACTTCCCTTTAACGTTGCTGCTTCGAACTATGACTGGAGTATTCGACCGAAGGATTCCGAGTATCAAACCTGCCGACTTCCAGAACCCTTTTCAGCTTTCCACCACAATGCATCACCCGTCTCAGGAATCTCCTACGCTACCCGAGTCTACGGCCACGGATTCTGGCTACTACAGCCCTGCTGGAGCAGTGCACCATGGCTATTGTTCGCCTAACTCCACCTCGTATGGGAAACCGCTCAATGCCTATCAGTACCAATACCACGGCGTAAACGGATCTGCGGGAAATTACCCTGCAAAAACATACCCAGACTACAGCGCATACACAGCCTCTGCTTACCACCAATATGCTGGAACTTATAGCAGAGTACAACCACAACCATTAAGTCCGCAAGGTAATTAGCCTACATTATTATTATTGTTGTTGTTGTTGTTATTATTGTTGTTATTATTTAATCAAGTGTGTGCTTTGTTCGAGCTCTCACACTATTTTTTACATGCGAATAGCCTATTTCAAGCAAAGATATTTTCGATCATGGTAAAAAAAAATATTAAAAAATCGGCAAAGGGGCACACATTTTTCTGAAAAGTAATTCTGTAAAAATGACAAACGTTTCCTTTACCGGTTAGACTATTTGCTATACGCATTTGCTTTAATCTACTTGTCTATAAATCGACAGAGAGCCCTCCCTAAGAGACATTTGTCTACGGGATGTCCTTTTGATTTGATCTCTCTGAAATAGATGGTATAACCAGGAAATGTGACTGCATTATGTAAATAGTTTATACTGAGTTCGTTTATACACCACATATAAAGTAATTTCTTTCTTTCTTTCTTTCTTTCAGAAAAAGAGGTAGCAGAACCTGAAGTGAGGATGGTAAACGGAAAGCCCAAGAAAATCAGAAAACCAAGAACAATCTACTCCAGTTTTCAGCTCGCCGCCCTGCAGCGGAGATTTCAGAACACACAGTACCTCGCGCTGCCTGAGAGAGCAGAGCTTGCGGCTTCGTTGGGACTCACGCAAACGCAGGTAAATAGCTTACTATTCTTCAACTTTATTGTCTGTTCAAAGTTGCATTCTATTTTGTTTATTTTTTTAAATCAAAATTATCACTTGTTCTATGTTGTTATCCTTCACTGGAATTGTCCGTTCAAAATTGCATTACGTTTACAATATACATTTCATGCGTAATGTGTGCGTAATTAACGAAAACACATCGCCCCAATGCTTACATCATATGAATACTTTAGTATTATGGAATTTGTGGGTTTTAATATGCTTTTATTTATGAACTCGTTTTAACATAATTCTCATCCATCCCCAGGTCAAAATATGGTTCCAGAACAAAAGGTCGAAACTGAAGAAAATCATGAAGAATGGCGAACTCCCACCGGAACACAGCCCGAGCTCCAGCGATCCCATGGCTTGCAACTCTCCTCATTCACCCGCCGTCTGGGACACGCAGGGCCCGTCCAGGCCTCACAGCCACCAGGCACAGAACAACAACTCGGCGGCATCAACCTTTTTGGAAAACACCGCCTCTTGGTACTCCGCGGCTGGTTCCATGAATTCTCACCTCCAGACCCCCAACTCGATACAGCACTCTTTGGTTCTCGGATCGGGGACGTTATACTGAAACCCAGTTCAACAAATATTTCATTGTATGGGACTCGTGTATAAAAGATTCAGAGGAATATGCAATGTATTGATGACAGTCATAGAAGAACGTGTATAATGTGTAAATGTGTGCATGTAATTTATTGCATTTTGGAAGACTAATTAAACGTTTTAAATGGACAATGGAACCCAGACACTTTCAATGGCGCCCTCCTGAATGAATACTTTAAGGCAATTGTTTTGCTGATACCCACAAATCCCTGATAATTACTGATATAGCATGTAGGCCTAGATAGGCTATTCGCACTGAATATCAAGGACTCCATAACATAACAATATAAGCCTACTTTCTGTGAGACACTTTAAATCCATGTACAGCTCAAACTCGAGTTTAATTGCCTGGACTGCCTGTGTGCCCATATTTGGTCAGTGGTGCAAAGTAGTGATTCACTTTAAATAATAATTTGGCCACACATCTATCAACAAGGAGATGGGTCTAATGACCTTGGGCTAAACAGTTAGGCTGTTTCATTTTCAACAACCACGGAATTCTCAGGGGGAGTTACCTTCAGGTATCTCAAAAGGTTAGGCTAGATTTATTTCGTGTCGTGTCAAGTTATTCATTTGAAAACTACAACCTGTTTTATGGTTATGTGCATATAAACATGCCCATAGTAAATAGTTTTCAGCGGGTCCATAACCGACCAAACATAACCTATATCGAAGAGAGAAGCATCATTGAGTGTATAATAATTAACATTTTTGAAGAGTGTGTTTTGAATTACAATTGAATTTGGAATGATTGATTGCAGGTATCATATCATATTCATCGTTTTGAAAGATTTATTTCTGAAAGACAAATACCCAAAGAATGGCATTATATTGTTAACTCTATTAAACAGTCATAAGAAAACATACAATTTAGTTTTTTATTGTTGTTCGTGTAAACCAAACAATGAAATGTTGTGAAGATACACACAACATTGATTCTATTTTCTTCCAGGTTAATTCTAGTTTTAGGTTTATGTTAAGACAAACAAATCAAATAGATTAGGTCGTATTATTATTAGGCTATTATTATTCATTCAATCGTGTTACAGTGAAGCACATTTCAGTCTTGTGTTTTGGAGTTGCATCTGGATTCTGAACTTCCCCAAAGAATATGGGTGTCGGTCTGGCAGACAGTCTGCAGCAGTGCTCTCTTTGTGTCCCCTACAATTAGCTGCTTTGAATGGCAGAGAGGAGGCGAAGGGGCGGCATGTAGATCTGAGACAATCCGCATTCCTGTGGGGGCAGATCGGCTCCAGAGCTCTGCCACTCCCGCGGCCACAGCCCACCTCCGTCAGACGTTCCGGGTAAAATAAAATCTTCAGCATTTGAACATATCATTAGGCCTACTACCAGTGTTGCCACTGCAAACCACTAAACAAATAGGCCTACTGCGCTGAAGCGAACATCTTGTTCCAGACTTTACATAAAGCATGTTATCATTATGCATCAATAGCCTATTTAAACGAATCAACCAAGAATCAACCAAGAAACAATCATACTACAACACACACACACACACACACACACACACACACACACACACACACACACACACACACACACACACACACACACACACACACACACACACACACACACACACACACACACACACACACACACAGGGAGAGGACACGTTTAACTCCGGTTTAAGATAGCATGGACACATGATAATGTTGTTAAGCGTCTGACCTAAGGATTCACAATACATAATACACCAATGTTGACATGGTTGTGCATATAACTGAATACTCGTCTCATCTCTCTGGTTTTCCCAAGGGCCTGACTGTCCTGGCTGAATATAGCCTTAGCAAGCAAGCGATGCACTTGGACATGTTCAGCTGAAATAATTGTGCAAAAAATAAAACGGTTTGCAGAACGCTAATCCAAAACATGAACGTGGTTTATATCAACCTAATTTCTACATGTCACGTGCTTCCATAATTACATTGCCAGTAGGCTACTCGAGAAATCTACGTTTGATTTTCATATTACTGTTTATTCTCCCTCCACACCCGTCCCCCAACACACACGTACAGGCACACACGCACACGCACACACACGCCATTATATCGAGAGCCCCGTTAAATTCCAACTGAACATTTTCCACTCAGCCAGTTCCCTTGCAAATCGAGTCTAAATAATGACAGTTAGCTTTACTAGCTTCAACTATAACACTCAACAATAATTATACTCCAGGATTAGGCCACCATTATCATAATCTGGACATTGACAATTACCTATAATTTGCAAAGATGCGCTTGCTTCTTGATTGCAGAAGGCTTTTTTCTAGCTCACCATCACTAAACAGTGACAGTAATAACAGCTAATTTTGCAGGCAATATATAAGAGGTACCGCGGTGTAAATACACTTTCACACCTGGATGTGCTTACTCAACCACGAGCAGTAGAACCGTGTTCTGTCGGAGACAGTGTTCCCATTCGAAGCCCAAGCTTGTTGATCATTGCTAACACTATTGTAGGCTAAAGAATCGTTTGAAGGTAAGGCTATATATTTTTTATTTATCATGATGAAGCTACCTCAGTAGCCTAGCTAGCTCGTTGCGCTCTATGAATCCTTATGAAGGATTGTTACACACTTTTGTTTAAGAATGTTATAACCTACCTTATTTTAGGTGACACTATTGATTGTGTTTTACTAGGCTTTTGGAAGTTATGTGATAAATAGCAGCATGCATTCAACACTAGCCTATACTAGCAGCCTAAATTACCTTTTTATTCTACCCTATCTATTTGTCAGGTGTTTTTGTTTGTCCGACGGGACAATTGTATTTATTTCTAAAGACCACCTTTGCCAATTCGGATTTTAGAATCAATTGCAATCATGACGCCAAACTGATAAAATACTAAGGATAGCCTGAAACCTATAGTGATATCCGGCAGTTATAATATACCCTGGATATATGGTTTGTCTCCTAACCTACAGCAGACTAACATACTGCATCAATCTATCTTAACCGGAAAACCACAAAGATCTGGGAGTGTTGACATCTCCCTCCCTTACCATATCTCTCTCTCTCCATCTCTCTCTCTCGATGTAAATATTCAATTCATCGTGGCCTCCCAAGAGCTCTTGTCCTCGTGTTTTCATTTGTTCTCTTCTGTTCCCTCTCCCTGTCTCATCAAGTCGCTATATCTCTTTTTGTTCATTTGAATCAATTACATGAAATAATATGAAACATTTGCATTGTTTGGGTCTTTTCACAATTTGGGTGCCTCCACCAATGAGAAATAGCATTCTTGCTATTGCAACTATTTGCATATCCTATAAAATTCCGTTTTTATGACGATATAGGCTTATTGTAAAAAATGATATGATTTGCCCAAGTCCTTCGAGTGTGAAAAGACCACACCGCGCACTTTCTGCTTTACGAGTTACGCTCGGACAATATAGGAAAGTTATTAAGCGAAACGTTATTTACGGGGTTTGGGGAATAACTACATATACAAATATAGGCCTATAGATATAGTCGTGATAGGGCCTGTTTTGGTCAAATGGGGCCCATGCAGGTATACTGTACCAGTGGGGCATTCACGACTTGACAGCTGCAGACACTTTCTCTTTTATTTTTACATTGTAATTTCTGATAATATCCCAACTGTTCACTGCTCTCAGCAATTTGTATATGAATAACCGAATAATTTCCCTCTTTTGTTCCGTGTCTGTGCCACCTCAAATCCAAATAAAGATGCCTTTTAGTATTAAAAGTGGTAGAAAATTACAGGTAATTATCTTTGACGGTAAAAACGCTGTAATCAGCGGGCTACATCAAAAATTACCCTAATTATGCCTGCATTTATGAGAATGGAAAAAAGCCTCACTTGGATAAAACCCATAAATTGTCCCAAATATCTCCTTCATATTGAACGGGACTGCAGCTGGATGCTTTGTTCAAGATCGATCCCGTGGAGCTTGGCATTTAGCGTCTTGCATTAGGACGGGCAGAGAGGAGAAAAACATTGTGTCAATACTTCTAATAATTGAGGCAGAAAATGACAAGATTAACAGGACAAGGAGCTACCATCTTTTCGTGATAAATTGAGAGAGGGGAGCAGGGTAAGTTAATTTCCTCTGGTGTTGTTTAATATATATTGACAATTTTGTTCGTTTGCAGTGCATTGACAATGTCTATTTTATAAAGAGGAAACATAATGTTATGACGAATAGCCTGTAACTTTTTCATGAAAAACCATATGGGACCTACATTTTAGAACGTCCATATGACATCTTGACAAGGAACGATTCATCAGTCATTTTTACATATATATTTCATATTGCAGTACAAAACACGATACTTTGTTTTAAGTCATGGATTAATCCATTTATGAAAGACAAAACATAAAAGTGAATGTACAACTAAAATCGAAGAATATATTTACAGACAGACAGATTGCTTTGTTTTGCATGAAAAAAAACACAGTCAAAGAGCAGTTAAGATTTCAACAATATATCATGGCATCATGTTGAACCCGCAAAAAACTCGTGAGTGTTGTCCATTCTGTGCCCAAGTGACGGGCTGAATGTCAGTGATATTTTTGGTATATTGACAGTCAAATGTTGACATGAATGAAAGCAACAAAGGCAATCCCACTGAACAGTCATTGGTAAATTAATACGTTTCGTTCCTTTAGGGTGTGTCATATCACAGTCTTTGCCCTCAAGTATCCATCAAAAGCAGCCGACCCTGTCTCCAATGAATCTCTCTGTTCGAACGGGGCACCCCTTTTGTCTCGAGGCTGACGGAAATCAATTGTGCAGGTAAAACTATGAAGGTTCGAACGTCTTGAGTCAGACCTCGGGCCTTCCCGCCCTTTACGCAGTCTATCTCTGCATTGTCTCTTGATGTGGGGAGGAGTACCAGTGAGAATACCCGGGCATGTAGCCGTTGGCCGCCATGTTAACCCCTTTGCTGGACGCTGACACGTCCCATATTGGAGGAATTGCTGGAGAGCGGGGAGACAGGCCGATGGAACCAGGCATAGTAGGGTCGCTCTCGTGCGGGTTGCCACCTGCCTTCAGCAGCTTCTTGAACTTTGACCTTTTATTCTGGAACCATATCTTTACCTGCACAAGATGGCAGGAAGGAAAAGGAAGACCAGATGACAGATAACGATTATATCATTAATGTATTTATTCATCTATTAACATTTTTATAAATAGGCTTATAGACCAACTGATATGTTGAATATGAGTTAGGAGGCCTACATAACATTACTACAATACATTCGCGCAGGCCTACATTCAAACCTTCACCTTAGATGCTGCTGCCCTGTATACATAGGCATGGAATCACTGGTCACTTTAATAATGTTGACATATTGCTTTACTTATTTCATATGTATATACTGTATTCTATTCTACTGTATTTTAGTCAATGCCACTCCGACATTGCTCGTCCTAAAATGTATATATTTGTTAATTACATTATTTTATTTTTAGATTTGTGTGCATTGTTGTGAATTGTTAGTTATTACTGCACTGTAGGAGCTAGGAACACAAGCATTTCGCTACACCTGCAATAACATCTGCTAAATATTTGTATTTGATTTGATTTGATAGGTTAAAAAAAAAGTAAATATTATGAAGGAATCCTAAATTGGTCAACAACAAAAACACAATACCCAGACCAATTTTAGCGTATAGGGTAGTAATAACAATAATAATCACAATATTAATAGGCCTACTAATAACACTAATAAATAATAATAATACATGATAATAAAGCGCCAACAACAATATAATAATGTATACCCTTTTGTATAATAATTCATGTTTTGAGAATAGGCCTACCTGTGTCTGTGTTAGTCCGAGAGAAGCAGCCAGCTCAGCGCGTTCTGGCAGGGCGAGGTATTGTGTTTGCTGAAAACGGTGATTTAAAGCTTGAAGCTGCAAACTAGAATAAATCGTCCGAGGTTTGCGAATCTTCTTGCCTTTCCCGTTGAAACGAATTTCTCCGTTTTCAATCACTGTGGTTTTCTGCTGCTCTGCAACAAAAAAGGGCAATGTTAGTCCATTAAGGACAAACATATTCCACAACAAATAGGCCGAGTTTATAATTCCCCTAGTATAATTAATTTAATATAATATAATAGTTCCAAATCTATTTAAATGTCTAAATATCTAATAAGGAAAATATATGAGAAAACCAATAATAGGCCTTCTCTATTAAATTCAGACCACTAATACATATTCACGTCTCACATTCGCTTAATCCAGTCCACCATTATTGTAATCATCATCGAATCTTCTGTCATATTTAGGATATTGCTCGTAATGACATGCCAATTAAATGTTCATTATAACTTTCAAAGCGAATAGACCGTTTAATTCCTAGAATAATTCTTGAGGATTCCTCGCTTGTCATTATCATTATACCCTGTGCAAAGAATGGCCATAGAATAGGATCTATAACAAAAAGAGACAACATGAACTAAATATAATATAGAAAATATAGGCAACATATAAATTGTCATTCAGATATAATTTGAAATTAGTTTCCCATTCAACCGTCTGCTGGACGTTTATTGTGCTTTATCTTTTACTTGGCCGATTTTAGAAAAATATATATGTCACTTGCTTTTTTTATCGCTGCACGATGAAAACGACATTGAGCATATTTCTTGTCATGAATGGGAAAGCATCTTACCTGTGCCGTCTAACCTTGTCTGACCGCCAGTGGTGTTATTGTGATAGGACGGCAGGTACGGGCTGTGGTGGGGGTGGCTCACGTAGGAGTACGGTAGCGACCTGTTGTAAGAATTGTTGCCGGAGTACGGAGAGTTATCGTGCTGATGGTGAACTGGGTGCGACCCGGAATGGAGACAGTGCAGCGGGTAGTGGCTGGCAGCCATCGACGGAGAGCTCTGTTGTGAGTGAGACTGCTGACCAAACTCCATGAAAGCCGACTTGGACGAGTCCTGAGCCTCCAGACCGTTAGCCATCGTAGTCATGGTCATCATCAAATGTTCTGCCTTGAGAGCACTCGCCCCCTCTCTCAAGTCCAAATGGATTCTCTCGCGGTGTTGTTGTCTCTCTCCTCAGCGAACAGATATTGTCCTATTAAGACCCGAATTACTCAGTTACTTCGATTTTTTTTCTCCTCTGGTATTCTTACTTGGTATGGCGCAAGTTGGGCATAAGTTAATGCAGAGATTTAAGGTGGATTCTGTTAAAATTGAATCTTTGCTTCCAGACTTGATGCAGACACTACAAGTAAAATGGTTTGTCTCCAAAGGGCAACGCCTTCCGATTGGTCATTCAACCCAACGTCATCAGTTGTGTGCTTCACTATTCTTCAGTGTGAGTTAACCCACCTTACCAGCTCCCACTACAGCCACAACTATGGTGGGAGAACCTCATAATTCCTACGGAGAATACAGTCAAACGCAAGGTATAATAATTATGCCAGCCCTTTGGAATAGTCAATTTGTTTTAGGATTAATCCTCAACCCCAAATTACGCAAAACGTATCCCACACCAATTTGATTTAGCCTAAGGAACTAATATCATTTGAACACACCATATCATCACCCTGGAAATATACTTACACCATTTCTATACCATCGTAATCATTAGGTTATTCGAAGAACAATTGCATGCGACGAATCAACAAGATGACAAAAACACTGTATTGCAGATAGGAAGGATGGATGTCGTCGTAAACTGACAGTATCATTTATCCCTTTTGAAATAAGATGCGTGATAGCCTACAGTCGGAAATATATGCAAATTATACAGTGCGGTTTGGCAAATTCTGTTGCAATATAAACTATCAATGCAAATGCAATAATACATCTCCCAATTCTACTTTCATAAAACCTGTCGTTAAAAAAACATTGTCAACGCGTTTTTTTCTTAATAGTGTGGGATTCATTTATTTCAAAATGGTGATGAAAAAGCAATTATGGTCGCAATCAGTTATAACTAAAACCTCTTTGATTAACCACCACACTTTGTTTAAATTGGAGCTATAAAATTAAGAACATTTCGCCTGTAATGATTATGGACTGGGTTTGTTTTGGGAAGGTGGAATAAAACTGAATATAGCATAAATTATCCCCTAATTATACGCCAGTATCGCCTCAATTATCCTCTTATCAAAAATGGTTGTCTAAATGCAGCGTTTAGTTTCAATGTTCTCCCTTTCTATAACAAGAACTTGGTACCTTGCTATTATTGCCAGGCTTGTTATTTACTTTGGGGGATTTAAAAAGTGCACAACCCAGCCGGATAATCATTTTCCAGCAGTGGACCAAGAGAGAAGCACAGAGACAGTTGGTAGATATGAAATATATGAAATGCCTTTTAATATTGGATTTTAAACCAAGGCTTTCATATGAAAACGAAATATTTGAAGGTTACTTCTATATGGACATCAGGAATGTAGGTAAGATACCTATGGGCCATGTCTTCTGCATGATGGATTTTACACATTTTTGTTTGTTAAGGCTACATAGGGATTTATGTATTTGTTTAGATACATTAAATAAGGTAGGAATCAATGCAATTCTTAGTAACCTTATGAGACTTAGAACAGGTATATTAACCTAGACGTCGTCATCCCTGAATGATCTAACATTGAATGTCTCATCCCGAGTTCCACCTCAACACGCAGGAGAGAAACCAGATCCATACCTTTTCTAATCGGCTTCGAATGGCACAAGGCAAACGTTGATGGGCTTTTCTGTGCTGTTACTTGCATGCTTTACTATCTCGGTACTTGATTAGTTGAGACATCATAGTTTATTACCTTTTGGAGACCGCAGCATAATCACCTACCGTGACAGTTTAATGACCTCCGAACATGGTTTCTGTGTAATGTGGAAGTGTAGCCTAGCGTGTCCCGCAGGCGCGAAAGGAAGCTGTACACCAATGGAGATTAATTGAAGTGGTGAAAATAATGAAAATCACTGTTTTTTTGTTTGTTTTAAATGGCCTGAAGACACAGTGTTATGATGGACGTAGGCTATCCCCCCTCCCCATAAACATAACATTTCGCATTTTGAAATAGTCTTGAGGCGATGTATATTTCTTAGTAGTAAGCTGTACATGCAATCAATGTATACAATTGTTATTATCATCATGTATTATTTTGAGAGGAAATATATTTGCTTATATTGATGCTGTGCAATTTTATAAAGCATACATACATACACACACACACACACACACACACACACACACACACACACACACACACACACACCACACACACACACATACATACATACATGGGCGTGGGGACATACATACATACATACATACATACATACATACATACATACATACATACATACATACATACATACATACATACATACATACATACATACATACATACATACATACATACATACATACATACATACATAGGCCTGGTTACATATATTGCTCTCTGTTCAAGGCCTAAAAGGCTATAGTTCTCATTTTTGATGGCCTGATTCAGAGGAGATTATGCCGCAAATTTACCAAAAGTTAATGGGAAATGTTCAAATGAACAAATGGCAGCTATGAAAAAGTATTTTAGTTTTCCTGAGTAGGCGATTGACCTCCACCGTCAAATCAATGGTTGTGATGATTTACAGAAGTGGTATTTAATTCAAGCTGTGAAAGACGACTCTAAAATAACTCGAACATCAAACCACTGGGAATAGGCATGGGATTCCTAAACTGGAACTGCATGGGCTATGAGTTACTTAGTCTACGCAAAAATAGGCTGCACGTTGGAGCAACATAACACACAATGTGGATATAACACAATAATAATAATAATAATAACAACAACAACGGTGTTTACTGTCAATAATGATTAGTAAAGGCATATTGTCTTATAAGTCTCTTCTAAAAGGAACTATGTGTATGTATATGTGCCTGCGCGCGCGCGTGTGTGTGTGTATATCTGTGTGACTGTGTCGGTCTTTGTGTCACGTGTATTTGTGGCGTTTTGCGTCTCGGTGTTTAAAATGGATACACATGTTAATCATATTTGAACGTTAACATGTAGCCCGCACTAAAAACATTCATATTTCTGCCAAGTGCTGGGATTTTGCGGTAGCTCGCTCTAACAGCTATTGGCAAGCCACCTCATTGAGCTCTGCTTGTAGAGCTCTGCTTTCAGGAGCATTTGGGGCGTGGGGACTTGCCAGTCTAGCAGAAGCAGTTAAAAGTGTCTCTCTTCTCCAGAACTCAAACCCACTGGGTCTTCACAGACTTAAAGACGTCGATGCTTTTCCATAGCTGCAGTGTGAGGAAAGTGGCGTGGGGAAAGCGAACGTAGATGGATGCCACACGCAGCTGTCTAACTGTAATAGTGCAATACAAATCAGAAGGGTAGCATCTGAGTTTACAGTTCCCCATACATCACCAGACCGCGTTCCTTGTTTGCTCATAGCAGCGCTACCCCTTCTAACACCATAGCGCACAACATTTTACGAGCTTTTACGCAAAACGAATGTGCGTAAAAGTGTGGAATATAAATCATCTAGGCATCCACACCACAGGAGGCTGGTGAGTGGAGGACTGCTCATAATAATGTATGGTATGGAATGGAATTGAATGGTATCAAACACATGGAAAACTAGTGTTTGATACCATTCAATTTATTCCGTTCCAGCCATTACGTTGAGCCCGTCCTCCCCAATTAAGGTGTCTCCAGCCACCTGTGGTCCACACGTAATATCACCGTCACATTAACAAAACAACAGTGATTGCTGGTTATTTGCATGTTGAAATGAATAGACTACACTGATCTGACTCATTTCAACGGAAGTCAATGGTTCTTTCTCAGTCATCAGAATCAAATCAAAATCAATCAAATTGTAATGGTCACAGACACGTGTTTAGCAGATGTTAATGCGAGTGTAGCGAAATGCTTGTGTTTCTAGCTCCGACAGTGAAGTAATATCTAACAAGTAATATCAACAATTTCACAACATATACCCAATACACACACATCTAAGTGAAGGAATGGAATTAAGAATATAGAAATATTTGGACGAGCAATGTCAGAATCATATAGGCATAATGCAGCAAGTGCAACTCAACTAGACCGACTGGCGATGAGTGATGTCGAAAAAAAGTAACTCGTTTTGGCCTCAATTATGACAAATAAACAAGGAACTGCACCATTAGCCTCCATAGTCAAATGGATTTCATTCAAAACAGTCGAAACTACTGCACTAAAAAGGTGACTCATACACACCATTTTAATTAATCGCGCCTGTTTTCTTTTTCTCGCATTTTGTGGAAACACTCGATGTTTACTTGTTTAAAATGATTACTACATTGACTGAGACAGTCTGAAGCTGAAATATAGACTGAGCATTGGAAATGAACGAACGAACAACTGAAAGCACCAATAAATCGATTTTCTGATCATTTTCTCCTAATTGTGAATAAGCGAAACACTCAGAATGCATTGTTTTATTGTGGGGATTAATGTTCACTGATAAAGATACTAGAGCTATTGTACCTGCGAACACAATTTATCAGGTGCCAAGTCAAAACCTAAAAATGAATTTATGATGAGGTTGACTTTTTCTAATGGTTTATAGGTGAATTTCAAGTGAATGTCTTGCTAATATTGAAAACATACTGATGATAACATGTACTTTTATGTCATGGTCTTATTGGTTATGCGAATACAAATTTAATCTCAAACAATATGGCCTAATGTTATCTCAGAGACGTATATACAAGTGCACAGTGTTTTTACAGAAAGGCTAGTCTAATGAGTCAGGCCTATCACTAATTTACAAATTGGACGATTTATTTCCAACAAGATGTCTACGCCGCAATTAATCGAAATGAAGCTGCTGGCTATGCCGAACACCTTTTATCTTCGACTGGGACAAATAAGAACGCCGTGGCTTCCTTACCCTTTAGTGCTTGTTCTCTCTCTCGACTTAATACGCAACATTATTAGATCTGACAGCACACAGCTCGGGTTTGAAGGAGAGGATTTCGCAGAGAGATGACAGACAGGAAGGCCAGCAATCATGGGCTTTTTTTATCAGAATATACTGTTCGATGCCGTTTATCCCTGATGATAGAAAATTGCTCTGTTGCCAGGACGCTGCTGCCGAAATAGAGGGCAAGAGCAATTTCCATTTTCCCGTTTGAAAGGCATTGAAATGAATTAGTAAAATGGAGAGAAAAAATCGTCCTGGTAAACAAAGGGGGGCAAACAAAGATACCCTTTTTCTTCCCGTGATCCCTTTTTTCATTTAGTCATTTTTTCGTTTGCAGCCACATCGAGTGAGGCCTTCGGTTCAACACTTGCAAATCACACAGCCTTCTAATGTACTTCAAAGGCAATAATTAATTTCCAAACCTCCTGAAATATAATTGGAGAGGTAGGCTTCGTGTGTTAATCATAGCCGTCGTTTTTGTTGTATTTACGATGTCGTATGGGATGTCTTTCATCCTCGATATCCATACTGTAAATAGTCATTTTTTTTGCCATTCTTGAAGATAGTATGTATTCACAGCCTATTATGTGCAACTGAAAAACTAAAACCAAAAAGTAAAAAATGGACACAAACACGTATAGGCATGGACAACAACTTTTTACAATAGATAAATCATATAAGAATTAAAAATTCAGCTGAATGAATGAGAAGCAACACCTCAGAACTGCAGCTTCTAGCTTTGGTCTGCATTGGAACAATTTGTCAGATGAGAAATGTAATGGAGTCGAATGATGGGTTTGCATGTCATCCTGTACACAGAGGCCACTGCTGTTAGGCGTGCAGAGGGCGAACACATGACATATTTAGGATAAACAAATTTCCATGTGTGCGTAAATCTTAGAACTGTCAATGGTGCCCAAAAAGTAACTGCTAAATGTATATTTTCTCCGCTGTTGCAGTCTACATCACAAAACAACATGTTTACAATTTCACATATATATTCACATAAGATTCCTTTTGAATAAATGATCTGTAGTCTATTATTATTGTGGTTAATATTATTATTTTATAGACCTACATAAATAGTATCATCATCATTATTACATTGTTTTATTACAAATGATTACATTAGCCGTTATTTGACACACACACAGGTGGGTGATATAAAACAGAAACCATGTGGCAATAACAGGCCTATTTCCCATGTAGGCTCCCCGCGTAAACGTTTTCCTGGGTTGAGTGTTAGCTAATATGGTGCTGCAACTGATTAGAAGAACCCTTTAATCCGCGAAGACTATGATAATGCGCCTTTGATATTCTACTATAAAACAAAAACATCTACATATTCATTTTGGAGATCCCGTGGCGGGGCCTTCCACTGAAGAGCAATTAGGCTATTGTGCATTGAGTCTGAATAAGCAGGTGGCTATAACTCCCAACAGGGTATTCCTATAAAGTTGTCCATAATGCTCTGCCTATTCTACCCCATACGGCGACGTAAATTACAATCACTGGAATGTATCAGTAGTTACGATGCCAGAGACAATACTTCTTTGACAAGTCATGGGAGGCTAAATTGGGGTCATGAGCTGGTAATTCACGAGATAGATAGATCAGTGCACACGTTCGTGCAGAGCAAAGTCTGCTGACCTTATCTCAGAAAATAGATTGTATTTAATTTTTTGTAAATACAAAACAAACGAATGAGTGACAAAAGTTGGGATGAGGGATATGGAAAACTAACACAAATAGTGTTTTTTTATGTCGATATAATTTTTCTTTAGTTGATAGGGAGTGGGGCAGTGCACATTGCTGTTTTCCATCACATACCATTTTATTTGACAGTTCCTGAGCAGGTAAAAGAAGACAAAAAAATGAAAATTCTCACCAGAAAGTTCTAAAATAATATCCTAAATGTTTTTAAATCTTCCATTATAACCAACATTTGGCGAAATTCTGATATGACCAAGTTGCTAGTGCATGCATGTGTCCTGCTGAAAGACCTAAAGACATCTACACACGAACGGAATACATGTTAGTTAGCCTGTAGATCCTACCCTCTGGAAGGGACAAGTGGACAGATGTGGTGTAAAAAAAACTTCAGACCTAATCATATATGTGACATACAGACTAGAACATAAACACTATACACAGACCCTTATGAAAATACTACGAGAATCGCATTTCTTTCTTTTTTTCAGAAAAAAATATGCAATGCATTTCTAAAAAGCAAAATGACGAATATAAGGCATGAAAATAAAACAATTTACAGTTTTCATTTCCTAGGGTTGGGGAAGGCCTACATTATTACCTCCAAAATCTAAAATAGTTGTACAAAATTGAGAGAAATTAAATTCCCAGATACAGCAGAACCAACTGGACATTGCAGTTGGACAGATCAGAACCAACTGCACATTGCACATAATCTGCAAAAATAAAATGAATAATAAACGTAGGAGCAAATTGACCTACATTTGAGTAAAGTGGGAACGATGGAGGAAGTGGCACACACAATGCATTAATGGCTGTAACCAAAGGAGCATGTCATTGAAGAGCACAGAGTGAGCTGAGGCAGAAAAATAATCACACCTGGTCAAATACCCTGTGACTGACAACCCAACTCATTCACTGGGCTGCCAAGGTTCTCATGAAAACGACACTGCAGGAGTTGTCAGATGATATATCCTAACTATTGTCTACTATGCCCCCATAAACACCTACCTGAAACGGAATTTTGAACAAGGGTTTTTCTCATGGCCAATGTTTTGAAACCTGAATCAATAGTTATAAGTCAACTAAATCATTCTCACTCTGAAAAAGGCATTTGTTGTTTTCATGCACATTCGAGGAGTTGTCTCCTTTGTCCATAACTTCCTTATCCCAATGTTTCAGTAAAATGCAAAACAGGCTATACATTTTCCATAAAGAGATAGAGAGATCAGCCCCAACTAAGTGCATGGAGAGGACAAAACATTCATATTATCATTATTCCTCTTAGTAGAGGTGTGTTAACTGGATTAAACACTAATCTGAGGATAATACATGTTGACTTTCTGAGCTCTGGATCACAGAACAATAAGAGCATTAGTTTTATGGTCACTCTAGACTAGAGCATTGGCATTGCTAGCCATATCATTTCCTAGAATGTCCATAAGATCTTATTTTCATTTGTTCCAACTGCCATTTTCAAGTTGAGGGTTTTTATTCTTTTTGACTTCTGGCCATTTGACCCAAACTACAGCCTGTAGCCATCAGTGGCCCTTGGAAATGCAACAAATCTCACCAAAGGCCTTATTCAATCAAACTCAAAGAGACTGAATGAGGGCTTAACTAATGACTTACCTTATCATCAATGATGAGTATATAATTACCCAAAAGTCAACGATGCTATCTAATACAACCAAAAAATGTCTCATTCACCTTCCTCATGTTAAGTTCTTCTAGTTTTGTTTCTTGACAGATGTACAGTTGCATTGGATTAACCTGCAAACCAGACTCTATCTTGATGTATGAAGGCTGGATGTTTTTCCTGTCACGTGAGTCTTGTCATCACCATGGCAATCACATCCAATTGCAGATTCAATCACGAAATCTTTAGAAGCCAGAGTTTTTTTCTCATTTTCTTAAATTAATTGACCATTTTACAAAATAAACTCCACTTGAATTTGAACAAGAACAACAAGGGGTGAAATCGTTAAGGGAAACACAACGATTGTCTCAATATCATGACATAAGAAGATAAATGGCAAATACTTCAATAAATTGTTATGATTAACAATTTTTATTCAATTTCCCTGTCCTCGTTTTGATTTCACCATCTCTCCACTCTCCACTCCATTTTAACTCTTGAGTGTTATTAGATATTTCTACCCACCACTGTCTGTCACCCTCCACTCCCAACCGTTTATTCTCTTCACTATCTGTCACCCTCCACTCCCAACCTTTTATTCTCTTCACTGTCTGTCACCCTCCACTCCCAACTGTTTATTTTATTCTCTTCACTGTCTGTCACCCTCCACTCCCAACCTTTTATTCTCTTCACTGTCTGTCACCCTCCACTCCCAACCCCATTTATTCTCTTCACTGTCTGTCACCCTCCACTCCCAACCCCAACCTTTTATTCTCTTCATTCTGTCTCCACTTTTATTCTCTTCACTGTCTGTCACCCTCCACTCCCAACCCTTTATTCTTTATTCTCTTTCACTGTCTGTCACCCTTCACCACCTCCCAACCCCTTCACTGTCTGTCACCCTCCACTCCCAACCCTTTATTCTCTTCACTGTCTGTCACCCTCCACTCCCAACCCTTTATTCTCTTCACTGTCTGTCACCCTCCACTCCCAACCCTTTATTCTCTTCACTGTCGGTCACCCTCCACTCCCAACCTTTTATTCTCTTCACTGTCTGTCACCCTCCACTCCCAACCTTTTATTCTGTTCACTGTCTGTCACCCTCCACTCCCAACCTTTTATTCTCTTCACTGTCTGTCACCCTCCACTCCCAACCCTTTATTCTCTTCACTGTCTGTCACCCTCCACTCCCAACCCTTTATTCTCTTCACTGTCTGTCACCCTCCACTCCCAACCCTTTATTCTCTTCACTGTCTGTCACCCTCCACTCCCAACCCTTTATTCTCTTCACTGTCTGTCACCCTCCACTCCCAACCCTTTATTCTCTTCACTGTCTGTCACCCTCCACTCCCAACCTCTTATTCTCTTCTCTTCACTGTCTGTCACCCTCCACTCCCAACCCTTTATTCTCTTCACTGTCTGTCACCCTCCACTCCCAACCTTTTATTCTGTTCACTGTCTGTCACCCCACTCCCAACCCTTTATTCTCTTCACTGTCTGTCACCCTCCACTCCCAACCCTTTATTCTCTTCACTGTCTGTCCACTCCCAACCTTTTATTCTCTTCACTGTCACCCTCCACTCCCAACCTTTTATTCTCTCCACTCACTTTATCTGTCACCTCCACTCCCAACCTTTTATTCTCTTCACTGTCTGTCACCCTCCACTCCCAACCCTTTATTCTCTTCACTGTCTGTCACCCTCCACTCCCAACCCTTTATTCTCTTCACTGTCGGTCACCCTCCACTCCCAACCTCTTATTCTCTTCACTGTCTGTCACCCTCCACTCCCAACCCTTTATTCTCTTCACTGTCTGTCACCCTCCACTCCCAACCTTTTATTCTGTTCACTGTCTGTCACCCTCCACTCCCAACCTTTTATTCTGTTCACTGTCTGTCACCCTCCCAACCCTTTATTCTCTTCCTTTATTCTCTTCACTGTCTGTCACCCTCCACTCCCAACCCTTTATTCTCTTCTTCTGTCACTGTCTCTTCACTGTCACCCTCCACTCCCAACCTTTTTATTCTCTTCACTGTCTGTCACCCTCCACTCCCAACCCTTTATTCTCTTCACTGTCTGTCACCCTCCACTCCCAACCCTTTATTCTCTTCACTGTCTGTCACCCTCCACTCCCAACCCTTTATTCTCTTCACTGTCTGTCACCCTCCACTCCCAACCCTTTATTCTCTTCACTGTCTGTCACCCTCCACTCCCAACCCTTTATTCTCTTCACTGTCTGTCACCCTCCACTCCCAACCCTTTATTCTCTTCACTGTCTGTCACCCTCCACTCCCAACCCTTTATTCTCTTCACTGTCTGTCACCCTCCACTCCACTCCCAACCCTTTATTCTCTTCACTGTCACCCTCCACTCCCAACCCTTTATTCTCTCCCACTCCCACTTTATTCCCTTCACTGTCTGTCACCCTCTCTTCACTGTCTGTCACCCTCCACTCCCAACCCTTTATTCTCTTCACTGTCTGTCACCCTCCACTCCCAACCCTTTATTCTCTTCACTGTCTGTCACCCTCCACCCTTTATTCTCTTCAACCCTTTATTCTCTTCACTGTCTGTCACCCTCCACTCCAACCCTTTATTCTCTTCACTGTCTGTCACCCTCCACTCCCAACCTTTTATTCTGTTCACTGTCTGTCACCCTCCACTCCCAACCCTTTATTCTCTTCACTGTCTGTCACCCTCCACTCCCAACCCTTTATTCTTTATTCTTCACTGTCTGTCACCCTCCACTCCCAACCCTTTTATTCCACTTTATTCTCTTCACTGTCAACCCCAACCCTTTATTCTCTTCACTGTCTGTCACCCTCCACTCCCAACCCTTTATTCTCTTCACTGTCTGTCACCCTCCACTCCCAACCCTTTATTCTCTTCACTGTCTGTCACCCTCCACTCCCAACCTTTTATTCTGTTCACTGTCTGTCACCCTCCACTCCCAACCCTTTATTCTCTTCACTGTCTGTCACCCACTCCCAACCCTTTATTCTCTTCAACCCTTTTTATTCTCTTCACTGTCTGTCACCCTCCACTCCCAACCTTTTATTCTGTTCACTGTCTGTCACCCTCCACTCCCAACCCTTTATTCTCTTCATCACCATATCCCCTTCTTCTCTCCTCCGAATCTTTATTCCATCTTCTTCAAACCACCCCCTCCTCCCCCTTGCCCTCTCCTCACCCAACCCTCTGGCCCCTCTATCCTCACCCTATACCCGTGCGCCCTCCACCCACCCACTCTCCCTTGTTGGTTTCCACAGCTGCGGAGAGTGAAGGAAGAGATGACCGACCGGAGAATTGGCCCCTGGGAGAGCAGCGGGACATCCTGGTGCTATTAGGCTCGTGGCTAATAATAGGTGTTTCAGTCCAGGGAGGAGATCAATCAGTGGGAATCATGGGGAATGTTCGGCGCAGCGCTTTTACACATCAGCCCAGATGGATGAAATTACACTTGTCTGTTTTTAGTTGCATTACTCCCAAATTGGTTGTCTACTTTTTTTCTCCCTCTCCCTCACTCTTTCAGTATTTGCCTCTCCGTCCTTTCTCTCTCCCCTCATTCATGTGTCACTGGCCTACTAAAAGGATTTGGGTGCTTAGCCGCACTCGATTCTCTGTCACTTGCATATGGACTCAGATAGGATGACGTGAGGTCTTGTCTTGGGTTGTTCTGGTTCCAAAGATTGGGCTGGGTTATGTGAATTTTGTTCTTTGTAAAAATGTCAATTTTAAATTGTAAAAAATCTTTATTTCAGTACACATTTGAATGTAACATTGCATCTATTCTACCACCTATAGGAGGACTAAAACAAGGTGCTTTCTAGGAATAATATCACAGCTCCTGAAATACATTGAATGTAATGTCAGTATTTCAATCTGATTGTATCAAATCTAAATAAAGAGTTGTGAAAATAATGTGATACTGAGTTGTCTTTACTGAGGAATGTTGTGGTGTAGTGTTCTGTGGTTCTATATGTAAACAAAGACAACAGTGGTGCATTGGAACCACTGGCACTCCAATGGAACTGAAGACTCTGATGACACCCCAATGGAACAGAGGACAGCTCCAAAGACACTATACATTATACGTACCAATGGTAGATCCACAATAATGAAGATATACCAATATCAGGGACACACAAAGACACAAAGACAGACTGACCAGGTGAATCCAGGTGAAAGCTATGATCCCTTAGTGATGTCTCTTGTTAAATCCACTTCAATCAGTATAGATGAAGAGGAAGAGACTGGTTAAAGAAGTCTTTTTAATTATTTTTCACAACTGAGACATAGATTGCGTATGTGTGCCATGCAGAAGGTTAATGGAAAATACAAAATATTTAAGTGCCTTGAATGAGGTATGGTAGTAGGTGCCAAAAGCACTGGTTTGAGTGTGTCAAGAACTTCAATGCTGCTGGGTTTTTCATGCTCAACAGTTTCCCCATGTGTATCAATAATGGTCCACCACCCAATGGACATTCAGCCAACTTGACACAACTGTGGGAAGCATTGGAGTCAACATGGGCCAGCATCGCTGCTTTCGACACCCTGTCCATGCCCCGACGAATTGAGGCTGTTCTGAGGGCAAAAGGGGGTGCAACTCAGTATTAGGAAGGTGATCCTAATGTTTTCTACATGCAGTGCAGACTGTATACATTGTTTCTCCCACCACTACAAAGGGAGAACTAGCCCACTCTGGAGATTCATGACAGTGAATATATACGTGCTATGCCATGTATCATTTCCAGTCCCCCATGCGCCGACCTTTACAGCATGTTCAGTGACAGCGCGTGTCAGTCAGAGAGGTGAAGTACGGAGGCTGAGAGGGCTCATTTGAAGGCAGTACATAACAGCTATTTGTGTCACTGATTTCCACCTTTGAAGATTTGACAGCCTGAAATGTTTAGTGTTTACAATAGCTCCCCAGGCAACTTGTCTCGAAGTTTGCCATTTCCCCGCTGATGTGTCTCTCGCTGCCAGCATTTTGATACTGATAACTTAAAGAGACAGAGCCATTGCTTATGTGTGAGTATAGGCTACGTAAGGGGAGCCCAATGATAACTATCGGCTACCATCGTCACACTGGCAATCACGGCGAGAAGGCACTCTGAAAAGTAACTACTCTGAATAGGATTGCAGGGGGGACGTTTTCCACCATTAAGAATCAATAGCGGCATTCTTTGTCAGGTCTCAATGCCTGCAGAGAGAACCCCTGATTTGGAGATGTTCCTCTGTATCTGATTGCGCAACATGGAGAGAGAGAGATGTCAGCAGCACTAAGAATACTGTCCACAGAAAGAGTCCTTTGACTGAAAGCTTCGGTGTCCGGGGGGAGGAAATCAGGGCCCTCTCAGAGAGTGTCTCCTTAGCAACGAGGAGAAAATTAACATTGAAATCCTGAGTTCCAAGCGAAACTAAGCTGGTTGAGATTTCCGCGGCGAGCAAAAGTGATGTTCAAAAACAGACACTGCTCCCATCCCATTTATATTGAAATTAGTATTTTCTTTATCTCGGTTGTGTGCTGGGGTGAATACAGAGAGTCTTAATGTATTTTGTTCATTTTTCTGTGTCTCACATTTCTACGGCTCTCCTCTGTGACTCCGTGTTTGCATCCCACTGTGGTAAACACAACGTCGCTATGACAGAGAATGCAATTCAGAGAGCTGAAAACACCACCGCTGAAGAGACAGCACACACACACACACACACACACACACACACACACACACACACACACACACACACACACACACACACACACACACACACACACACACACACACACACACACACTGTCTCACATCCAGCCAAGCTATTCAGCTCCATCCCATGATTGCAAACATCCCATAGGGCCTAATGACAGCAGCATCTCCCAGGGCCTCTGAGGCATCCTGCTCTCCTACTGATGTAGGGGCTCATTCTGTCATCACCAAACATGAAATTCAGAGGATGGCCGTCTGCCTGGTAAGAGAGCTTGGCAACAACGACCAGAAGCGAGTAGTTTTGGTTAATAAAAATGAGAGGCAAATTGTGTGCTGCTTTTAGGCCCTACGAAATGGAAGAACCGTGAGGTGCTTCCTCCCATTACGAGCTAGACAGCTAGGCAGTGAGAATAGTGTGGAAGGCAGCTAATGTAAGTATGGATACATTAAAAAGTCATGAGGAAACATGGAGAAGAGGGTCAGAGGGGCCATCGCTTGGCTCCAGAGGCCTGGCGACAGAGAGCTTTCAGCAGCGTTATGTGATGGGCTTGTCATCCCTATTTAAAGAGCAAGGGAGAGGTAGAGGTCAACAATGTTACACATAGCAACAGTTGCTAAGACTAGCCATAAGAGGCTTATTCTGTTTTTGTAATATGTACAGTTACTGCTATATCTACCTGAGGTGGCTAGTATGAATAGGTGGATAGAAACGCTTTGCATATCAACGATAATCACATTTGTAACAATATCACATGATATGAAATTATCATAATATACTCAAATACTTCAAGACTACGGAGACCCTATTGTTGACTAAGGGTTAGATAATCTGAATCTGGATAATGTATTATCATATCATGAATGATAATGGAATGATTAAAACAAAATTAAACTAACATTTTGAATTTGAGGCATAGGCCTATGCCAAATATACACCAAATTCTGCCAAACATGTATAAAGCATCACCGATGTGACACAAAACAAATGATCTGACACCATAAAAAATGAAATCCATACAGTCTGGCACATTGATGACCTTGGCTCCATACATCTAGAAAATCTTACCCACAATCCATCACACCATTAATCTAATTCAGATGATCAAACCCAATCAAACACAAGCATCATTCAGCAGCACATCATCTTCAGCATATGGAGAATCGACAGTGACACACCTAACATCAGTGAGAAGCCAACCCTCCTCGCCATCAATCAGCCATCAGAGTTCATGCAGCATTGCTTCTAGAAGACGAGGATGAACGTTCTAGTCCCTCCTCAGAACCCTCCCTCTGGCAGTCAGCTACTGATGAGGCGCTATGGAGTCGCCTAATGGAATGCCATGGCAACGACACCTGGCAAGAGTTCATCCAACCAACCCCTTCTCTTCCCCTCCTCCACCCATACTACCCCTCCCCCACAGAGCTAGCTGAAAACGCTGGAACATATTTCCCTGAGACAGAAAGCTTTCCCTGTGAACAAATAATGGATACGAGCCAATCTAAATAAAGTGTGGTTTATGAGTTGTGGTCAGAAATGTCTCCCTCTCTCTTTCTCTCTACTCTCTCTCTCTTTTTTTATGTTCTGCACAAAATGGCTGCCAACTGTTTTTTTTTCGCCATAGGGTTTGTTGGTTATTATACAAAGCCATTTTTCCCCCCTCGCACAGTGAGACACAGCTTCAATAAAAGGCAGCCGGTAGACCAGTAGTCTACAACTCTCTGGAGAATGGTACAAGCGCCATCTAGGCCAAAACAAACCTGATATGTCTCTTTGCCATTTTTCAACCCTGGCTTCTCAGTAATATGTTTATTAGGCTTCTGTGCTGAATAAATCTACTAAAGCGTGGCCTACCACACTTGTGGTATTAATTCATCAACAAAAGACCCATAGGAGGGCAAGGGTTCAGCCGGATCCTATCAGATTCAGATGTTTCATTAACCTTCAAACTGAACCGTTGTCTGAGAGTTGACCATCAATCAAATCCATTGATGAAATACTGGAGTTCGGTCGTGCTTAGTTTTGGAGGCGGACCATAATCATTCCTTGGAAGCTGCTGCCAGGCAAGAACAGCATTAATAGTTATAGAACAGAACTACAGTAGCTACATATTCCACTGTACTTATTTTAGGGTGTTTCCTGCTTTGAAAACAAGCACTTCAGAACTGGGTCAACTGGTGTCAGCTAGCCTCCTGAGGGACCAATCAGCAACCAGTGGGAGTCCAAGGACCAGGGGTTGAAGGTCACTGCACTAGAGTCCTCTAGTCAGTGCTTCTGGTCAGACTACTGATGATGATATCTGAGGGTCCGGCTGCTCCTTTGAGGTTCCTGTCCTTCTCCTCAGTCCATCTCCTCACCTCTTTTTCTCTCTGGATGGCATAGTTATGTCTGAGCTCCAACCAGGTAAGTGTTGAGCACAGGAGGTTGGTGGCACTTTAATTGGGGAGAATGGGTTTGTGGTAATAACTTGGGTGGAATAAGTGGAATGGAATCAAATACATCAAACACATAGTTTCAAGGTGTTTAATGCCATTCCATTTGCTCCGTTCCGGACATTATTATGAGCCATCCTCCCCTCAACAGCCTCCTGTGGTGTGGAGAAGGCTGAAGTTGCCCTTAAACACTGATCTTGGGTCAGTTTTGCATTTCCCCCACTCATGGTTAAGGTTAGGATTGGGGAGGGGAAGCAGATCTTAATTCTGTACCTAAGGGGACATGTCACCCCAAAGCGGTGAGTGCTACTTGGGGAGGAGTCGTTTGGGTAGCGGTCTAGTCTGGTCTGAAAATGTGTGTAAAGAAAGAGACAGTAGCCAGGCAAAAGAATGTTGAACAGTTGTTTCCAGGCCTGGAGCGGCTGAGTGGACTAATAGAGTGCAAAGTGCTGTGAGAGAAAGCTCTGTGTTAATGCACCAGTATCAGTTTCATCTGGATTTAATGCAAGAGACATTTTAAATATCTAAAGTTTATTTACTGCACACCAATTAACCCATGGTAGACAATAGAGTGGAGAAATAAAGGGTTTCACCTGTAATCTGACCAATGAGAACGAATAAGGGTCTGAGTATTTCCTGGCCACTTGATCTGACCATCAAAAACTCCAGTTCAAGGCTATAACAGCAGCCAAGATTCTCTCCTGGTCTGATGGTCAGACCATCAGGAAAAACATCAGACTCTGAGAGTGACATATCTTAATGCAACTTCCAAAAACAAGAAACAGAAAAACCCCATAATCGTTGTGTTAACCAAGGGAAGCACAAGAGGCACGAGGCCCTTAGTTGGTAGCAGACTATTTTCTAAGTCCCCTGCTGATTCGGCTTCATGAATACAGCAGCTATCAAGAACTGGTTTAGCAGCCCGTCATTAGTGGGCAGGCCCATGTTATGGTTTGGTCAAGCCTTTCTTCTCCATGTCTCTGGGTATGGCACCAACAGCAACACTCTTTTTGTCGCTCAAAACCAATAGATGGAGTGTAAGGCCACAAGCCTGCCATTTCTGCTGAGCAGAGAGTTTTCAAGCTACCAGCTCTTGTTAATTCAATTTAAGGGGAAAGGCTCTGAGACTTTAGGGGCGAAGTGTCGTAAATCATATGTGTGAGGAATTCTGTTTTTATGGATCCCTGTTAGGATTATTGACCAACACGGACTGAGCCCTTTAAGAATAATAAATTTTTCCATTGCTCAAACGTCTCCAGTGAAGTATGGAGCAGCAAGCAGCAACTGATTCATTGTAAATGAAGAGAGGTTAAGGACGTAAAGCCGGGTGGAGATTTAAATTGAGCTGTGGCTGCATTATACTATGACTCATAAAAAGCTGAGAAAAGCCATACATTGAATAACATAATAGAGCTACTTCTAATTTGTATATAGGTGATCCTGCTGCTTTTACCATGATGACATTTCTGCATTTATGCTCATTTACACCGGGTGGAAAATACCTGTTTATATTTATTTGAAGGCCACGGCAATGTGCTGATGACAACAATGTTACTAATACTAAAACATGATGTCATAGAAGCTTAAAATAAAGTTTAAATTAAAGTAGAAGGGGCTATTTATATGGTATTGATGCACAGTAACTTGGACTCAAGTGGCATGGCTTGTCTGAAGACTACGTGACCCATCTTGGTACATTGACATCTAATATAGTGATAATATGGAGGCTTATAAAGCAATAAAACACATTTACAGCTGAAGTACTGAAGTCAAGCTTCAGCGCTTGATCAAGACGGGGGGAAGGATAATTGGTATAGATCAAGAATCAGCCACCAACCTGTACACAAAACTCATCCTCCTAAAACTTGAAAGTATTTTACAGGACAGTATTCATCACCTTCACTCAAAATTCAGTCACAGCAGCAGCAGCTGGACAAGCGGAAAAATACTTCTTCAATAGAAAATTAAAACAGATAGATATGGGGACTGTTTTACTGCAACAGCCATTAGGCTGTATAATAGATAGTCTGTTGGTCCCTCCAGTGTACAGCATATTGCACTTTCACTTTAAATGTGTAGCTATAGCACTTTGAATGAATTATATTGTGTAGTTTCTGTGTCTTCATGTTTTATGTACCATCTTTTTAAGCACATGACCAAATTAATTTCCTCCTGGTGGGATAATAAAGTTAATCTGAAACTGATTCATGACAAATTGTACATCATGTGTAATATGTTGTTTATTTAAGTGGTCTTGTATAAACACAAGCAGCAGCTTTTCTAAGTCTAGATTTATGGAGGTTTTAGAGTGTCTGGATAATATCTGGGCATTGTGGCACTTACTCAAAGACCACTCATACGGGACCCAAATTATATACGCTCATGGATTCATGAGTTCTGGAAACCATGCTCTATATAGCATCACATTTGCTTATAAATGATTTGTGCATCTATGAAGTCCTTATGAAGGGTTTATGAAGGCTTCATAAAGACTAAGTTGTTTTAAGTTTAAATAGTTACCAATACATAAAGCCTTAAAAGGGGCATGAGGACTAGGTAACCATTAGTAACCCATCAATAAATCACTAGACAGTTACACTGTGTAGCCAAATGTCTCCCTTCATGTGTTGGTCTTCTTCATGTCTGGGAGATGTCAGATTTAGGTGGAGGAATATTCAGTTGTGAAGGATGGTTTTGAGATGTGTTCAGAAAACTAAAGTCAACATGGTTCCGAGTAGGATGAGGGAAAGTCTAAATCCAATCAGGTTTACAGGTTACGCCGTAAGAATACGTATTTGAATTAGAATTCATGTTTACAGTGTGAACTGAAAAGACACTCAACTGCATACCAAATCAAGCCTTTTATCAAGGGATTATGTTATGTTTTACTCATCTTGAAAATTGGCTAACTTTTCGATTAAACAGGGCCTATTGGGTATAAAATGTTGTGTATATGAGTGGTGTAGAAAGTGTGTGTGTGTGTGTCTGTCTGTATTATGTGTGTGAGCATGCCTGTGTGTGCATATGTGCATGCATGAGCGCATGTATGTGTATCAAATAACATTTTATTGGTCGCGTACACATATTTTGCAGATGCTATCCCGGGTGTAGCAAAATGCTTATGCTCCCAGCTCCAACAGTGCAGTAATACTTAACAATACAAAACACGCAAATCCCCCAAATAAAAAGAAAGGAATTCAGAAACATAGACATATATAAATATAGAGTCCGGAATATAAATACACTATATATGCAAAACCCTTCAAATGAGTGGATTCGGCTATTTCAGCCACACCAGCTGCTGACACTTGTATAAAATTGAGCACACCGCCATGCAGTCTCCATAGACAAACATTGGCAGTAGAATGGCCTTACTGAAGAGCTCAGTGACTTTCAACGTGGTACCGTCATAGGATGCCATCTTTCCAACAAGTTAGTTCGTAACATTTTTGCCCTGCTAGAGCTGCCCTGGTCAACTATAAGTGCTGTTATTGTGAAGTGGAAACGTCAAGGAGCAATAAAGGTTAATCCGCGAAGTGGTAGGCCACACAAGGTCACAGAATGGGACTGCCGAGTGCTGATGTGCAAAGAAATCGTCTGTCCTTGGTTGTAATATTCACCACCGAGTTTCAAACTGCCTCTAGAAGCAACATCAGCACAATAACTGTTTGTTGGGAGCTTCGTGAAATGAGTTTCCATGGCCGAGCAGCCGCACACAAGCCTAAGATCACCATGCGCAATGCCAAGTGTCGGCTGGAGTGGTGTAAAGCTTGCCGCCATTGGACTCTGGAGTAGTGGAAATACATTCTCTGGAGTGATGAATCACGCTTCATCATCTGGCAATCAGACGGACAAATCTGGGTTTGGCGGATGCCAGGAGAACTCTACCTGCCTGAATGCATAGTGCCAACTGTAAAGTTTGGTGGAGGAGGAATAATGGTCTGGGGTTGTTTTTCATTGTTCAGGCTAGGCCCCTTAGTTCCAGTGAAGGGAAATGTTAACGCTACAGCATACAATGACATTCTAGATGATTCTGTGCTTCCAACTTTGTTTTCCTGTTCCAGCATGACAATGCCCCATGCACAAAGCGAGATCAATACAGAAATGGTTTGTCAAAATCGGTGTGGAAGAACTTGACTGGCCTGCACAGAGCCCTGACCTCAACCACATCGAATACCTTTGGGATTAATTGGAATGCCGACTGCGAGGCAGGCCTAATCGCCTAACATCAGTTCCCGACCTCACTAATGCTAGTGGCTGAACGGAAGCAAGTCCTCACATGAATTTTCCAACATCTACTGGAAGCATTACCAGAAGAGTGGAGGCTGTTATACCAGCAAAGCAGAGACCAACTCCATATTAATGCCCATAATTTTGGAATGAGATGTTCGACGACCATGTGTCCATATACTTTTGGTCATGTAGTGTATATAAGTATATGACGGTGTGTATGGACATTATCGACAGCATATGCATAGAAAAGGTGTGTACAGCAGTAGTTATATAGGATGAGCCATGCCTAGAATACAATATATACATATGAAGTGGGTAAAACAGTATGTAAACCTGATTAAAGTGACAAGTGTTCAATAACTACGGACATAGTGTAGCAGTCTCTATGGTGCAGAATTGAGTACCAGGTGGTAGCCGGCTAGTAACAGTGACTAAAGTTCATGGCTGGTGTGGGCATGTGTGTGTCTGTGTGCGTGCGTGATCGCGTGCATGTCTGTGGTTTCTAAGTGTAGTGGGAGCTCTGCCATGGGGTCTGCAGCAGCCAGGAGTAAAAAAACCACCATGCAGTCACTCTGAAGGAGCCAGAACTGTTAATGAGCATTAAAAACCTAGAATCATCTTGACCAAACTAGCACCACCTTTACCTTAGCCTCTGCCGAGTCCCCAACAAGCGGATGCTCCAGTTTTCAGGAGAAATAGAAAGAGAGCCTGTGACACGACTTCCGCTTTTGAACGTTAGCAAGACGACACTCCATCTTAACTCTGCCTATAAATGCGACATGTAAAGTGTTGGTCCCATGAAATATTTAATATGCACAACAAAAATCTTATTTCTCTCAAATTTCTTGCACAAATCTGTTTACATCCCTGTTATTGAGTATTTATCTTTTGCCAAGATAATCAATCCACCTGACAGGTGTGGCATATCAAGAAGCTGATTAAACAGCATGATCATTATACAGGTGCACCTTGTGCTGGGGACAATAAAAGGCCACTCTAAAATGTGCCGTTTTGTCACACAACAGAATGCAACAGATGTCTCAAGTTGAGGTAGCGTGCAATTGGCATGCTGACTGCAGGAATGTCCACCAGAGCTGTTGCCAGAGAACTGAATGTTAATTTCTCTACCAAAAGCTGCCTCCAATGTCGTTTTGGGGCCATGCATTATCATGCTGAAATATGATGGTGGCGGATGAATGGGCTTCAGGATCTCGTCATGGCATCACTGTGCATTCAAACTGCATCAATAAAAAATGCAATTGTGTTCATTGTCCGTAGCTTATGCCTGCCCATACCATAACCCCACCGCCATCATGGGGCACTCTGTTGACAACGTTGAGATCAGCAAACCCCTCGCGCACACAACGCCATACATGTGGTCAGCCGGTGGACGTACGGAGTACATCCACCTGGCGAAGGAGATGTGTCGAACTGCAAAAGGAAAATGGTGGTCACACCAGACACTGACTGGTTTTCTGATTCACCCCCTACCTTTTTTTTTACGGTATCTGTGACCAACAGATGCATATCTGTATTCCCAGCAGTGGAGGCTGCTGTTGGGAGGACATCTCATAATAATGGATGGAATGGAGTAAATGGAATGGTATCAAAGATGTGGTTTCCATGTGGTTGATACCACTCCATTGACTCCATTACAGACATTATTATGAGCCGACATCAGTAGCCTCCACTGATTCTCAGTCATGTTAAATCTATAGATTAGGGACTAATTCATTTATGTCATATGACTGATTTCCATTTATGAACTGTAACTCAGTAAAATGTTAGAAATTGTAGCATGTTGCGTTGATATTTTTGTTCAGTTTCAGGCATTTCTTTCACTTGTGCTATGTTAGTTTACTTACACCATAACCACAGCCCAGCCAGCCACACTCTCACACAGACCAGGGAAGACAAGCCCTTTTAGGACCTTCCTTCCTCCTTTCCCTTGAACGAATCACTGATCCAATATGGTTGGATGAAGGAAGCAAGGGTTTCTACAGGTTATGTAGGGATTCTATAACAGGCAAGAGGATGGAAGTATGAATATTATAACATGTGTAGAGGGAAGGTGAGGAGAGGAAGTTAGGATGGAAGACGAAGGAGAGAATGGAGGAAGAAAAAAAAGAAAAGGCAGGGATCATCTCTGAAAATGAGCAGCACAAAGACTTAAGTAAGAGGGCTAAACCACATATTTGCACGTCACGTCAAACTGCTTACACGATTGGCCAATATGTACAAAGGGGCAAATGGCTGAAGGGGAGAGCTGATCTCAGTCACAATGACAGGTACTACATGCACACGGTCAGTCGCTGACACTAACCTGAGATTGGGATTTATTAGCTTTCAGCACAAAATTAAACAAAATGTTTCATACTATAACCACCTCAGAAAGACCTTCATAAATTATCAGGCATTAGCAGACGCTTCTGGTGTACACAAACTCACTCCATTTGTGCGTCCCAAATGGCACCCTATTTCTTATGTAGTGCACTACTTTTGACCAAGGCTCATAAGACTCTGGTCAAAAGTAATGCACGATATAGGGAATAGTGTGCAATACCTATTAGAGGAGGCGTGGACAGCAAGCACCAGGGGACAAACATCACTCTGTCCACTTGATTACAACAAAATAAATACCTTGCTATGCACGAGACGGCAGAAAGAGAAACACTTTGTCACAATTTATTTATACAATAAATGAATCAGACCAAATCAAGTAGATCTTTGTGAGTGAATGATTTCCACATCTCTGCTGAAGCACCAACGGCAACAACAGTAGTTACACTACCATATTTTCTGACTTTTTCAATCAAACTTTGTTTTACAGGCCTGACACGCACTAACGACAAGCAGCTAAAGTACTGCCTAATAAATATCTCCCAATTTTTTATGCCCGCTTTGAGGTAGCCTTAATTATCCAGCCGCTGCACACACTCCTCAATGACATACTGTATGTCCCGAGGAGAGCCAAAAATAACACAGTCACGAAAGAAGATGGAGAGGGGAAGAAGGGGGTGGGGGGAATGGTAGAGAGGGCCACAGGTTTTTCTCAGATATTCAATTCAAGTGAGCATGAAGAGTGGAGCAGCAGGCAGGCCTGGTTCTTTGGTCTCTGGGCCTCTGGACTCTGCTGGAGTCCCAGAGGAGTGCATTAGAGGCCAGGGCCTGAGGCAATGGTGAGAGGGAGGTGGGTGCAACAGAGTGAGGAACACTGGGCAGAGCCACCTGTGAAGACAGATCGAGAGAGAGGGAGGGAGAGAGAAAGAGAGAAGATCATTTGTAGTGTTCGTTGTGACAGGGGGCATTTGTCAACTGGTATTGGAGGCCTGGTAGGTCAATGGTGGAGGAGGAGGTGGAGGTTCAAGTTCATTAGAGTAGCCAGCCTCAAAAACTGCAGCCCAAATAAATGCTTTACAGAGGTCAAGTAACAAACACATCTCAACATCAACTATTCAGAGGAGACTACATGATCAGTCCTTCACGGCCGATTGCTGCAAAGAAAACACTACTAAAGGACACCAGTAATAAGAAGAGACGTGCTTGGGCCAAGAAACATGAGTAATGGACATTGGACCAGTGGAAATCTGTCCATTGGTCTTTGTGAGATGCAGAGTAGGTGAACAGATGATCTCTGCATGTGTGGTTCCCACCATGAAGCATGGAGGAGGTGTGATGGTGTGGGGCTGCTTTGCTGGTGACACTGTCTGTGATTTATTTAGAATTAAAGGCACACTTATCCAGCATGGCTACCATAGCATTCTGCAGCGATATGCCATCCCATCTGGTTTGCGCTTAGTGGGACTATCATTTGTTTTTCAACAGGACAATGACCCAACACACCTTCAGGCTGTGTAAGGGCTATTTGACCAAGAAGGAGAGTGATGGAGTGCTGTTTCAGATGACCTGGCCCCTACAATCACCCAACCTCAACTCAATTGAGATGGTTTGGGATGACTTGGACCGCAGAGTGAAGGTAAAGCAGCCAACAAGTGCTCAGCATATGTGAGAACTCCTTCAAGATTGTTGGAAAAGCATTGCAGGTGAAGCTGGTTGAGAGAATGCCAAGAGTGTGCAAAGCTGTCATCAAGGCAAAGGGTGGTTAATTTGAAGTATCTAAAATATAAAATATATTTTGATTTGTTTAACACATTTGGCTTCCACATGATTCCATTTGTATTATTTCATAGTTTGATATCTTCACTATTATTCTACAATGTAGAAAATAGTAAAAATAAAGAAAAACCTTTGAATGAGTAGGTGTGTCCAAACTTTTGACTGGTACTGTACATGCAACATCGTATATTCCTCCATTGGTATTTACACATCCAAAGGGACATTCAAAATCCATCATCAACTCACATTTTCAGGCCTACCACAGTGTTGACTCTTCCAGACTCCAAAAGCGTGTCAAACAATATCTATGTATACACTCACAATATTCCAGAATGTTACTCTAATTGACAAAATCACTCCAGTTGGTCTAGACTAGACATGACATCACTCAGCAAGACTGCAGATAGTTCTAATCATTACAAATAACCATGGTAAAGGTTTGGTCCATGATTGGTTCACACGACGGCATCTATCATGAATACACAGTGATTTCAACCAGGGATAAGATCATATCATATCAGACAATTCAGAAGCTGATCTGAAACTCTAATCCTCCAACTGAAAAGTCTTGATTGAAAATAAAATGGACGTTTTTGTATCTCAATTCCAGTGGTGGAAAAAGTACTCAATTGTCATACTTGAGTAAGAGTAAAGATACATTAATAGAAAACGACTCATCAAGAAAACGTGAAAGTCACCCAGTAAAATACTACTTGATTAAAAGTCTTAAAGTATCTGGTATTAAATGCACTTACAGTGCCTTTGAGAAGTTACAGCCTTAATCTACACACAATACCCCATTATGACAAAGCAAACACAGGTTTTTCGATTTTTTTGCTCATCTATAATTTAAAAATAATTAAAATTAAATATCACATTTACATACAGTTGATGTCAGAAGTTTACATACACCTCAGCCAAATACATTTAAACTCAGTTTTTCACAATTCTGGACATTTAATCCTAGTAAAAATAGTCCCTGTTTTAGGCCAATTAAGATCACCACTTTATTTTAAGGATATGAAATGTCAGAATGATAGAAGAAAGAATGATTTGTTTCAGCTTGAATATCTTTCATCACATTCCCAGTGGGTCAGATGTTCACATACACTCAATTAGTATTTGGTAGCATTGCCTTTAAATTGTTTAACTTGGGTCAAACGTTTCGGGTAGCCTTCCACAAGCTTCCCACAATAAGTTGGCTGAGTCAGGTTTGTAGGCCTCCTTGCTCGAACACGCTTTTTCAGTTCTACCCACACATTTTCTATAGGATTGAGGTCAAGGATTTGTGATGACCACTCCAATACCTTGACTTTGTTGTCCTTAAGCCATTTTGCCACGACTTTGGAAGTATGCTTGGGGGTCATTGTCCATTTGGAAGACCCATTTGTGACCAAGCTTTAACTTCCTGACTGATTTCTTGAGATGTTGTTTCAATATATCTACATAATATTCCATCCTCATGATGCCAGCTATTTTATGACGTGCACCAGTCCCTCCTGCAGAAAGCACCCCCACTACATGATGCTGCCACCCCCGTGCTTCACGTTGGGATGGTGTTCTTTGGCTTGCAAGCCTCCCACTTTTTCCTCCGAACATAACGATGGTCATTATGGCCAAACAGTTCTATTTTTGTTTCATCAGAACAGAGGACATTTGTCCAAAAAGTACGATCTTAGTCCCCAAGGGCAGTTGCAAACCGTAGTATGGCTTTTTTTATGGCGGTTTTGGAGCAGTGGCTTCTTCCTTGCTGAGCGGCCTTTCAGGTTATGTCGATGTAGGACTTGTTTTACTGTGGATACAGATACTTTTGTACCCATTTCCTCCAGCATCTTCACAAGGTCCTTTGCTGTTGTTCTGGGATTGATTCACACTTTTTGCACCAAAGTATGTCCATCTCTAGGAGACAGAACGCGTTTCCTTCCTGAGCGGTAGGACGGCTGCCAGGTCCCATGGTGTTTATACTGGCATACTATTGTTTGTACAGATGAACATGGTACCTTCAGGCGTTTGGAAATTGCTCCCAAGGATGAACCAGACTTGTGGAGGTCTTGGCTGATTTCTTTTAATTTTCCCATGATGTCAAGCAAAGAGGCACTGAGTTTGAAGGAAGGCCTTGAAATACATCCACAGGTACACCTCCAATTGACTCAAATATTCGGGAATTTTCCAAGCTGTTTAAAGGCACAGTCAACTTAGTGTATGTAAACTTCCAACCCACTGGAATTGTGATACAGTGAATTATAAGTGAAATAGTCTGTCTGTAAACAATTGTTGGAAAAATTACTTGCGTCATGCACAAACTAGATGTCCTAACCGACTTGCAAAACCTATAGTTTGTTAAAAAGAAATATGTGGAGTGGTTGAAAAACGAGTTTTAATGACTCCAACCTAAATGTATGTAAACTTCCGATTTCAACTGTAAGTATTCAGACCCTTTACTCAGTACTTTGTTGGAGCACCTTTAGCAGTGATTACAGCATTGCGTCTTCTTGGGTATGATGCTACAAGCTTGGTTCACCTTTATTTGGGGATTTCTCCCATTCTTCTCTGCAGATCCTCTCAAGCTCTATCAAGTTGGATGGGGAGTATTGCTGTACAGCTATTTTCAGGTCTCTCCAGAGATGTTCTATCGGGTTCAAGTCTGGGCTCTGGCTGGGCCACTCAAGGAGATTTAGAGACCTGTCCCGAAGCCACTCCTGCATTGTCTTGGCTGTGTGCTTAAGGTCGTTATCCTGTTGACAGGTAAACCCTCGCCCCAGTCTGGGGTCCTGAGTTCTCCGGAGCAGGTTTTCATCAAGGATCTCGCTGTACTTTTCTCTGTTTATCTTTGCCTCGATCCTGACTAGTCTCCCAGTCCCTGCCGCTGAAAAATTGACAGTACATGTCAGATGTATTGCTTGGCATTCAGGCCAAATAGTTCAATCTGGGTTTCATCAGACCAAATAATCTTGTTTCTCATGGTCTGAGAGTCTTTAGGTGCCTTTTGGCAAACTCCAAGTGGGCTTTCATGTGCTTATTAATGAGGAGCGGCTTCCGTTTGGCCACTCTAACATAAAGGCCTGATTGATGGAGTGCTGCAGAGATGGTTGTCTTTCTGGAAGGTTCTCCCATCTCCACAGAGGAACTGTAGAGCTCTGTCAGATTGACCATTGGGTTCCTGGTCATTTCCTTGACCAAGGCCCTTCTCACATGGCTGCTCAGTTTGGTAGGGCGGCCAGCTCTAGGAAGATTCTTGGTGGTTCCAAACTTCTTCCATTCAAGAAAGATGGAGGCCACTGTGTTCTTGGGGACCTTAAATGCTGCAGACATTTTCTGGTACCCTTCCCCTCGACACAATCGTGTCTAGGACCTCTACGGACAAATCCTTCGACCTCATTTCTTGGTTTTGCTCTGACATGTACTGTCAACTGTGTACTACATAGACAGGTGTGTGCCTTTTCAAATCTTGTCCAAATAATTGAATTTAAGTGGACTCCAATCAAGTTGTAGCAACATCTCAAGGATGATCAATGGAAACAGGATGCACCTGAGCTAAATTTCGATTCTCATTGCAAAGGGTAGGAATACTTATGTAAATAAAGTATTTTTAAAAATTTGTAATACATTTGCCAACATTTCTAAAAACATGTTTTCGCTTTGTCATTCTTTGACATAGTGTGTAAATTGCTGAGGAATTTAGATTATTTAATCAATTTTAGAATAAGGCTGTAACGTAACAAAATGTGGAAAGAGGCAAGGGGTCTGAATACTTTCCCGAAGGCATTGTAAGTACAGTGGTACAAAAGTAATACATTGTCATACTTGAGTAATCAAATGACTTAAATTAAGCAAACCAGCCGGCACAATTTACTGATGGTCAGGGGCACACACCAACACACAGACATCATTTACAAATGCAGTATGTGTTTAGTGATAATGATAATAATAATGACAATAAATATAATTGTAAGTGCTATTCAAGACACCCAGTCACTTTACATACACAATCAAATCAGCAGGATAAAAAGCCATACAATCACCTTAAATAAGTAAGTACATAAAAGTACACTAAATGACAGACTGACCATGGAGAACACTAAACATGATGACAGACCACGGAGAACACTAAACATGACAGACTGACCATGGAGAACACTAAACATGATGACAGACTGACCATGGAGAACACTAAACATGATGACAGACTAACCATGGAGAACACTAAACATGATGACAGACTGACCATGGAGAACACTAAACATGATGACAGACTGACCATGGAGAACACTAAACATGATGACAGACTGACCATGGAGAACACTAAACATGATGACCGACTAACCATGGAGAACACTAAACATGATGACAGACTGACCATGGAGAACACTAAACATGATGACCGACTAACCATGGAGAACACTAAACATGATGACAGACTGACCATGGAGAACACTAAACATGATGACAGATTAACCATGGAGAACACTAAACATGATGACAGATTAACCATGGAGAACACTAAACATGATGACCGACTAACCATGGAGAACACTAAACATGATGACAGACTGACCATGGAGAACACTAAACATGATGACAGATTAACCATGGAGAACACTAAACATGATGACAGATTAACCATGGAGAACACTAAACATGATGACAGACTAACCATGGAGAACACTAAACATGATGACAGACTAACCATGGAGAACACTAAACATGATGACAGATTAACCATGGAGAACACTAAACATGATGACAGACTAACCATGGAGAACACTAAACATGATGACAGACTGACCATGGAGAACACTAAACATGATGACCGACTAACCATGGAGAACACTAAACATGATGACAGACTAACCATGGAGAACACTAAACATGATGACAGATTAACCATGGAGAACACTAAACATGATGACAGATTAACCATGGAGAACACTAAACATGATGACAGACTAACCATGGAGAACACTAAACATGATGACAGACTAACCATGGAGAACACTAAACATGATGACAGATTAACCATGGAGAACACTAAACATGATGACAGACTAACCATGGAGAACACTAAACATGATGACAGACTGACCATGGAGAACACTAAACATGATGACCGACTAACCATGGAGAACACTAAACATGATGACAGACTAACCATGGAGAACACTAAACATGATGACAGACTAACCATGGAGAACACTAAACATGATGACCGACTAACCATGGAGAACACTAAACATGATGACAGACTAACCAGGGAGAACACTAAACATGATGACAGATTAACCATGGAGAACACTAAACATGATGACAGACTGACCATGGAAAACACTAAACATGATGACAGATTAACCATGGAGAACACTAAACATGATGACAGACTGACCATGGAGAACACTAAACATGATGACAGACTGACCATGGAGAACACTAAACATGATGACAGACTGACCATGGAGAACACTAAACATGATGACAGACTGACCATGGAGAACACTAAACATGATGACAGACTGACCATGGAGAACACTAAACATGATGACCGACTAACCATGGAGAACACTAAACATGATGACAGACTGACCATGGAGAACACTAAACATGATGACAGACTAACCATGGAAAACACTAAACATGATGACAGACTAACCATGGAGAACACTAAACATGATGACAGACTAACCATGGAGAACACTAAACATGATGACAGACTAACCATGGAGAACACTAAACATGATGACAGACTAACCATGGAGAACACTAAACATGATGACAGACTAACCATGGAGAACACTAAACATGATGACAGACTAACCATGGAGAACACTAAACATGATGACAGACTAACCATGGAGAACACTAAACATGATGACAGACTAACCATGGAGAACACTAAACATGATGACAGACTAACCATGGAGAACACTAAACATGATGACAGACTAACCATGGAAAACACTAGACATGATGACAGACTGACCATGGAGAACACTAAACATGATGACAGACTAACCATGGAAAACACTAAACATGATGACAGACTAACCATGGAGAACACTAAACATGATGACAGACTGACCATGGAGAACACTAAACATGATGACCGACTAACCATGGAGAACACTAAACATGATGACAGACTAACCATGGAGAACACTAAACATGATGACCGACTAACCATGGAGAACACTAAACATGATGACAGACTAACCATGGAGAACACTAAACATGATGACCGACTAACCATGGAGAACACTAAACATGATGACCGACTAACCATGGAGAACACTAAACATGATGACAGATTAACCAAGGAAGTGAACTAGACATGGGATAAAGGCTAAGAAAGCAGAGAATCCGGGTAACCTGTGTGAAGAGGTGTGGACTAGAATATGTGAATGTGTTGTGAGGTTATGACATGGAGAGGGAGGGAGTTCCAGAGTTGGTGAGCTGCCCTGCTAAAAGCCGGGTCTCCCATGGATTGGACCCTGGTGCGAGGGATTGTAAGGAGGCCAGTGAACAGGTGGGAGTGTAGGAATGCAGGAGGTCAGTAAAATATGTGGGTGCCAGTCCATTGAGTGCCTTGTAGGTGAGCATGAGCAATGATCCTGTAATGAACTGGGAGCCAGTGGATTTTGATGAGGGTGGGGGTGATGTGCGGGCGATTCCCTGATCCACCTCTACGCAGACGACACCATTCTATACTTCTGGCCCTTCCTTGGACACTGTGCTAACTAACCTCCAAACGAGCTTCAATGCCATAAACCACTCCTTCCGTTGCCTCCAACTGCTCTTAAGCGCTGGTAAAACCAAATGCATGCTTTTCAACCGTTCGCTACCCGCACCCGCCCGCCCGACTTTATTTACTTTTCTGCTCTTTTGTACACCAGTATCTCTACTTGCACATCAGTATCAGCTCATTTATCACTCCAGTGTTAATCTGCTAAATTGTAATTACTCGCTCCTATGGCCTATTTATTGCCTACCTCCTCATGCCTTTTGCACACACTGTATATAGACTTTCTTTTCTCTACTGTGTCATTGACTTGTTTGTGTTATTGGCTTGTTTATTGTTTACTCCATGTGTAACTCTGTGTTGTTGTCTGTGTCACACAGCTTTGCTTTATCTTGGCCAGGTCGCAGTTGCAAATGAGAACTTGTTCTCAACTAGCCTACCTGGTTAAATAAAGGTGAAATAAAAAAAAATACACAAATGTGGTCCCAAGGTCTGGTGTGTGTGAGAACTCATGTGGCTGAATTTTGAATATGTTGAAGTCCGGTGTTTTGGCAGGGTGTCCAACGAGAATGGCGTTTTAGTAATCCAGGTGTGATAAAGGAGTGAATGAGGGTTTCAGCAGTGGGGTCAGTGAGCAAGGGTCTGAGTTGGGAGGTGATTTTGAGGTGGAAGAAAGCTGACTTGGTGATGTTCCGGATGTGAGGTTCAAATGTCAGAGTGGGGTCAAATGTAACACCAAGGTTCCTAACTGTGGAGTTGGATTGGATGGTGCAGCCGTCGATTGTCATATTGATCCAGTCATAGTAAGTCCACCAGATCAGACACAGAAGGTATGACAACGCATTATATTGATAGTTGTGTGAATTGTATACCATATTGCTGTCCTGTCTGAGCATTCAAAATATAATGAGTACTTTTGGGTGTCAGGGAAAATGTACATATTTTCTTCAGGAATATAGGAATTGTCATGACTGTCCTGTGAGGATCCAAATAGGTCAGGTCAGCTTTGCAATAAATAACTTAAACCAGACCCCCTCTCACCCGCAGAGAGGGGAGGAGGGAACTGGTGGGGGTTAACACCTCACACCCTGTTGTAAATCAAGGACAGAACATTCAGCATCTCCCTCTCCAATACTCACCAGAGGAATGTGCCTTAATTTCACAGACTTTTTCCCGCCGAAATGCTAACACGTTCTAAGGTGAATACTGGAACAATATTTTAACATAGAATGTGGGGAATGGTCAGAGGTGACCTAAAAGAACATGGATTTCAGTTTGGTTGTTATAAAGCAAATATTGTAACTTGAAAAGAATACACACTATATGTGTGAAGTGTCCATCCGAAGAGTTGTGCATGAAATATGAAAAATTATGAAAGTGTTTTTGTTAAGAGAGGGACATGATTTTAGGAGCCAAAAGAGAAAATTGTTTTACAAAACTTTGCACAGTGACAAGCCACGCCCTTGAGTGAGGTCAGGGAGTGTGTCGGCCAGATGGAACTGAATTTTTGAACAAACTGTATAAAATTATGGGTTAAGAATTAACATATCAGACCAGAGAGACGTGGAGCTGCAGCTCACGTCCAAAGTGGTTCAAACTCTGAATCTCAACACGAGGTAAAGACGATAAAGTCACCTCCCGGACAATCACGGGTACGGCTGATTAGCTGTCCTAAGTAAAGTATCTAGAAAAGTGAATTTAAGTGGGACCATTCTACTATTCTTCTTAAACCACCATAGTACGCTACTCTCATCACCCCACTGGGAACCATCGACACGGCTGGCTAGCCTATCTTCAAAGAAGTATCTTCCAGAGCGAATGGAAGTATAATAAACTCTGGAGCTCTGTTCAGGACTACACGACAAGTCACCGGATATCGGACTGGTTCCGACTGAAATACACGAAGAAACAAGACATTTCACGTAAATACATTCATGATTTCTCCCTCCCTCCCTCCCTCCCTCGCTCCCTCCCTCCCCACTAGGGACCTTTTTTAATGTATTTTTTCCCTGTGTTACCATTTAGTTAGCAAGTAAATAAATAATGAAACCAATTTGTGAAGTACTGAATCATAAGTAAGGCTTGGGTTTTTCCAGTATCTCCTGAACTAGCTGAAATGAAAATGAATTGACCTCAACCCTTGCAGGTTTCAGCCTCAAGAAATGAAGAAGAGGTGGCCTGGGTGAAAATTTGGCTCAGCCAAAACAGAGCAGAATGTCAACAGATTCTGGCACACGGTCGTTTGGGGTTTTTCCTCTCTCCGTGGCTCGGAGGGATGTTGGACGCTTCAGTGTCAGCCACACTGTTATTTCTCTAATCCTAAACAGATTCGCTTCCGCCACCAGAGAAACTCAGAGTCTGGGCGGCTCCGCGGCGCTCTCTCCGCAGAGCCCATTAATGGGCTACATATGTTGATAAGTTATGGAATGGATTAGGAGCGACGTATGTGGTCCTCATGGCCTAGCTGTAATTGCTGGTGGCATTCGGGGACACATTTCTAACAACCAGAGAGAATTGATCCACGCTGTTCTCACTTTTTACAGCCATAACCGGGGAGGGGTTAGCTGTCAGTCAATCACACAGCCCATCCCAGAGAGACAAGTTGATGGCTTCTCTGACGAAACCATTCAAACCAAAGTAACCCATGTAAAAGGCTCAAAGTATAATTATCAAACTCATAGGTGCTCATTAAGATGGGGAGAGAACAAGGCAATGTGTTGTTTTTGTTCCCAAGGACCGTGAATAAGTGGAGCTGTGTGGAGTCGTGGCCAGGGAGAAAGATACATGATCTGGAAGAGATAGATGGTGGGAGAGAAAAACATACAGAGGTAGAGAGAGAGAGAAAAGAGAGAGAGAGAAAGATCAACCACATTTTCTGCAAGAAGCTAGCATGGGGAGGGAATCATACAGGCAGACACAGAGAGAGATAGTCAGAGAGTCTTCCAACTGTAGCTCCGTGTTAGTCTGTGTGTGCGTGTCTGTGAGTCTACACTGAGTATACCAAACATAAGGAACACCTTCCTAATATTGGGCTGCACCCCCCACCCCCTTTTGCACTCAGAATAGCCTCAATTCGTCGGGACATGGACTCTACAAGGTGTCAAAAGCTTTCCACAGGGATGCTGGCCTATGTTGACTGCAATGCTTCCCACAGTTGTGTCAAGTTGGCTGGATGTCCTTTGGGTGGTGGACCATTCTTGATACACAGCAGAAACTGTTGAGTGTGAAAAATCCAGTAACTTTGCAGTTCTTGACACAAGTGCGCCTGGCACCTACTACCATACCCCGTTCAAAGGCACTTAAATATTTTGTCTTGACTAGTCACCCTCTGAATGGCACACATACACAATCCATGTCTCAACTGTCTCAATACATAAAAATCCTTATTTAACCTGTCTCCTCCTCTTTATCTACACTGATCGAAGTGGGGGATCATATCAGTCTGTCATGGAAAGAGCAGGTGTTATTAATGTTGTGTACACTCAGTGTCTGTCTGCATGTACTGTATGTATGTGTGTATGTGCGTGTGTCTATGAGTGTGTGTGTATGTCTGTGAGTGTGTGTGTGTGTCTGTATCTGTCTGTGTGTGTCTCCGTCTGTCTGTGTGTATGTGTCCGTCTGTCTGTATGTCTGTGTGTGTGTGTGTGTGTGTGTGTATGTATGTGAGTGTGTGTGTGTGTCTGTCTGTCTGTCTGTCTGTCTGTCTGTCTGTCTGTCTGTCTGTCTGTCTGTCTGTCTGTCTGTCTGTCTGTCTGTCTGTCTGTCTGTCTGTCTGTCTGTCTGTCTGTCTGTCTGTCTGTCTGTCTGTCTGTCTGTCTGTCTGTCTGTCTGTCTGTCTGTATGTCGGTCTGTGTATCTACCATATGGGGGTGGGTTAAGTTCTCTGAAACACAGTCACCAGCTGGAGGCCTGCTCTGCCTCTGTCATTTGTGCAAAGGGACCGGGTGAAAAGTGACCCAAATTATCCAATAATTCAGAATGTGTGTGTATATGTGTGTGCCTACTTCAGGAAGAAGGGGTGAAAATTACACCCATGTCCAGAGAAACCACAGTGTGGATCACGCACTGGGAGGGGGTTGGCTACAGATCCCTTTGAGACAGGCACATGGAGAGAAGCACTGTATCTGGGCAGGGGGGGTTGTAAACAATGGAAGCTTTTCATAGATGCCAATCTCAGAGGCCTGGGGCGTAGGAGATCAGCCAGCCAGCCAGCCAGCCAGCCAGACAGACAGACAGACAGACAGACACACAGAGTATACACTGACCTTTTAGAAGTGCTAATAAAAAGGGAGTTAGCAGGAAAACGTGCAAATGTGTAAAAAAAAGGCATTTGGGACACAACTTGACTTCGAGAGGAAGCCTGGATTTTGTTTCACCACACAGTGACTAATTGTTTGTTATCATGCTTGAGAAGAAGTGTTCATCTGCTTTTTTGAAACATAGTTGTTTTATACTGAGCTGTTTTACCATAAAGTCATATGGTAATACATGCCATCAAATGTGACTTACAGTGATGCGTACATACATTTCTCGTATGGGTGGCCCCGGGAATCGAACTCACAACCCTGGCGGTGCAAGCGCCAAGCTCTCCCAAATGATCTACAGCGGACCAAAGTGCTTACTGTAGATGTGAAAGACGTTAATAAATCATCAACCCCCTGATCAGAACTACAGAGGTGATTATCAATTATATATTATTATTCCATTTTCGTGTCCACAGTCATTTTGATTTAACTTGATTGAATTACATGGAGAGCTAACCTCTTAACACAGTGTGCATCCCAAATGGCACCCTATTCCCTGTGTAGTGCATTATATAAGGAATAGGGTGCCTTTTAGTAGTGGAATAGGGTGCCTTTTAGTAGTGCATTATATAGGGAACAGGGTGCCTTTTAGTAATGCATTATATAGGGAACAGGGTGCCTTTTAGTAGTGCATGATATAGGGAACATGGTGCATTTTAGTAATGTATTATATAGGGAACAGGGTGCCTTTTAGTAGTGTATTATACAGGGTACCTTTTAGTAATGTATTATATAGGGAACAGGGTGCCTTTTAATAATGCATTATATAGGGAACAGGGTGCCTTTTAGTAATGTATTATATAGGGAACAGGGTGCCTTTTAGTAGTGCATTATATAGGGAACAGGGTGCCTTTTAGTAATGCATTATATAGGGAACAGGGTGCCTTTTAGTAATGCATTATATAGGGAACAGGGTGCCTTTTAGTAGTGCATTATATAGGGAACAGGGTACCTTTTAGTAATGTATTATACAGGGAACAGGGTGCCTTTTAGTAATGTATTATACAGCCTTTTAGTAATGTTTTTTATTTATTTTTTATTTACCTTTATTTAACCAGGTAGGCAAGTTGAGAACAAGTTCTCATTTACAATTGCGACCTGGCCAAGATAAAGCAAAGCAGTTCGACAGATACAACGACACAGAGTTACACATGGAGTAAAACAAACATACAGTCAATAATACAGTATAAACAAGTCTATATACAATGTGAGCAAATGAGGTGAGAAGGGAGGTAAAGGCAAAAAAGGCAATGGTGGCAAAGTAAATACAATATAGCAAGTAAAACACTGGAATGGTAGTTTTGCAATGGAAGAATGTGCAAAGTAGAAATAAAAATAATGGGGTGCAAAGGAGCAAAATAAATAAATAAATAAAAATTAAATACAGTTGGGAAAGAGGTAGTTGTTTGGGCTAAATTATAGGTGGGCTATGTACAGGTGCAGTAATCTGTGAGCTGCTCTGACAGTTGGTGCTTAAAGCTAGTGAGGGAGATAAGTGTTTCCAGTTTCAGAGATTTTTGTAGTTCGTTCCAGTCATAGGCAGCAGAGAACTGGAAGGAGAGGCGGCCAAAGAAAGAATTGGTTTTGGGGGTGACTAGAGAGATATACCTGCTGGAGCGTGTGCTACAGGTGGGAGATGCTATGGTGACCAGCGAGCTGAGATAAGGGGGGACTTTACCTAGCAGGGTCTTGTAGATGACATGGAGCCAGTGGGTTTGGCGACGAGTATGAAGCGAGGGCCAGCCAACGAGAGCGTACAGGTCGCAATGGTGGGTAGTATATGGGGCTTTGGTGACAAAACGGATTGCACTGTGATAGACTGCATCCAATTTGTTGAGTAGGGTATTGAAGGCTATTTTGTAAATGACATCGCCAAAGTCGAGGATTGGTAGGATGGTCAGTTTTACAAGGGTATGTTTGGCAGCATGAGTGAAGGATGCTTTGTTGCGAAATAGGAAGCCAATTCTAGATTTAACTTTGGATTGGAGATGTTTGATATGGGTCTGGAAGGAGAGTTTACAGTCTAACCAGACACCTAAGTATTTGTAGTTGTCCACGTATTCTAAGTCAGAGCCGTCCAGAGTAGTGATGTTGGACAGGCGGGTAGGTGCAGGTAGCGATCGGTTGAAGAGCATGCATTTAGTTTTACTTGTATTTAAGAGCAATTGGAGGCCACGGAAGGAGAGGTGTATGGCATTGAAGCTTGCCTGGAGGGTTGTTAACACAGTGTCCAAAGAAGGGCCGGAAGTATACAGAATGGTGTCGTCTGCGTAGAGGTGGATCAGAGACTCACCAGCAGCAAGAGCGACCTCATTGATGTATACAGAGAAGAGAGTCGGTCCAAGAATTGAACCCTGTGGCACCCCCATAGAGACTGCCAGAGGTCCGGACAGCAGACCCTCCGATTTGACACACTGAACTCTATCAGAGAAGTAGTTGGTGAACCAGGCGAGGCAATCATTTGAGAAACCAAGGCTGTCGAGTCTGCTGATGAGGATGTGGTGATTGACAGAGTCGAAAGCCTTGGCCAGATCAATGAATACGGCTGCACAGTAATGTTTCTTATCGATGGCGGTTAAGATATCGTTTAGGACCTTGAGCGTGGCTGAGGTGCACCCATGACCAGCTCTGAAACCAGATTGCATAGCAGAGAAGGTATGGTGAGATTCGAAATGGTCGGTAATCTGTTTGTTGACTTGGCTTTCGAAGACCTTAGAAAGGCACGGTAGGATAGATATAGGTCTGTAGCAGTTTGGGTCAAGAGTGTGGCCCTTTGAAGAGGGGGATGACCGCAGCTGCTTTCCAATCTTTGGGAATCTCAGACGACATGAAAAAGAGGTTGAACAGGCTAGTAATAGGGGTGGCAACAATTTCGGCAGATCATTTTAGAAAGAAAGGGTCCAGATTGTCTAGCCCGGCTGATTTGTAGGGGTCCAGATTTTGCAGCTCTTTCAGAACATCAGCTGAATGGATTTGGGAGAAGGAGAAATGGGGAAGGCTTGGGCGAGTTGCTGTTGGGGGTGCAGTGCTGTTGACCGGGGTAGGAGTAGCCTTGTGGAAAGCATGGCCAGCCGTAGAAAAATGCTTATTGAAATTCTCAATTATGGTGGATTTATCAGTGGTGACAGTGTTTCCTATCTTCAGTGCAGTGGGCAGCTGGGAGGAGGTGTTCTTATTCTTCATGGACTTTACAGTGTCCCAGAACTTTTTTGAGTTAGTGTTGCAGGAAGCAAATTTCTGCTTGAAAAAGCTAGCCTTGGCTTTTCTAACTGCCTGTGTATAATGGTTTCTAGCTTCCCTGAACAGCTGCATATCACGGGGGCTGTTCGATGCTAATGCAGAACGCCATAGGATGTTTTTGTGTTGGTTAAGGGCAGTCAGGTCTGGGGAGAACCAAGGGCTATATCTGTTCCTGGTTCTAAATTTCTTGAATGGGGCATGTTTATTTAAGATGGTTAGGAAGGCATTTAAAAAAAATATCCAGGCATCCTCTACTGACGGGATGAGATCAATATCCTTCCAGGATACCCCGGCCAGGTCGATTAGAAAGGCCTGCTCGCAGAAGTGTTTCAGGGAGCGTTTTACAGTGATGAGTGGAGGTCGTTTGACCGCTGACCCATTACAGATGCAGGCAATGAGGCAGTGATCGCTGAGATCTTGGTTGAAGACAGCAGAGGTGTATTTAGAGGGGAAGTTGGTTAGGATGATATCTATGAGGGTGCCCGTGTTTAAGGCTTTGGGGAGGTACCTAGTAGGTTCATTGATAATTTGTGTGAGATTGAGGGCATCAAGTTTAGATTGTAGGATGGCTGGGGTGTTAAGCATGTTCCAGTTTAGGTCGCCTAGCAGCACGAACTCTGAAGATAGATGGGGGCAATCAGCTCACATATGGTGTCCAGAGCACAGCTGGGGGCAGAGGGTGGTCTATAGCAGGCGGCAACGGTGAGAGACTTGTTTTTAGAGAGGTGGATTTTTAAAAGTAGAAGTTCAAATTGTTTGGGTACAGACCTGGATAGTAGGACAGAACTCTGCAGGCTATCTTTGCAGTAGATTGCAACACCGCCCCCTTTGGCAGTTCTATCTTGTCTGAAAATGTTGTAGTTTGGAATTAAAATTTCTGAATTTTTGGTGCTCTTCCTAAGCCAGGATTCAGACACAGCTAGAACATCCGGGTTGGCAGAGTGTGCTAAAGCAGTGAATAGAACAAACTTAGGGAGGAGGCTTCTAATGTTAACATGCATGAAAGCAAGGCTATTACGGTTACAGAAGTCGTCAAAAGAGAGCGCCTGGGGAATAGGAGTGGAGCTAGGCACTGCAGGGCCTGGATTCACCTCTACATCGCCAGAGGAACATAGGAGGAGTAGAATAAGGGTACGGCTAAAAGCTATGAGAATTGGTCGTCTAGAACGTCTGGAACAGGTTTCTGGGGGCGGTAAAATAGCATCAAGGTATAATGTACAGACAAAGGTATGGTAGTATGTATTATATAGGGTACATTTTAGTAATGTATTATACAGGGTGCCTTTTAGTAATGCATTATATAGGGAACATGGTGCCTTTCAGTAATGTATTACATAGGGAACAGGGTGCCTTTCAGTAATGTATTATATAGGGTACCTTTTAGTAATGTATTATACAGGGAGCAGGGTGCCTTTTAGTAGTGTATTATATAGGGAACATGGTGCCTTTCAGTAATGTATTATACAGGGAACAGGGTGCATTTTAGTAATGTATTATACAGGGAACATGGTGCCTTTCAGTAATGTATTATAAAGGGTACCTTTTAGTAATGTATTATACAGGGTATCTTTCAGTAGTGCATTATATAGGGAATAGGGCACCTTTCAGTAATGTATTATATAGGGTACCTTTTAGTAATGTATTATACAGGGAACAGGGTGCCTTTTAGTAATGTATTATACAGGGAACAGGGTGCATTTTAGTAATGTATTATATAGGGAACATGGTGCCTTTTAGTAATGTATTATATAGGGAACATGGTGCATTTTAGTAATGTATTATACAGGGAACAGGGTGCCTTTTAGTAATGTATTATACAGGGAACAGGGTGCCTTTTAGCAATGTATTATACAGGGAACAGGGTGCCTTTTAGCAATGTATTATATAGGGAACATGGTGCCTTTCAGTAATGTATTATATAGGGTACCTTTTAGTAATGTATTATACAGGGTATCTTTCAGTAGTGCATTATACAGGGAATAGGGCACCTTTCAGTAATGTATTATATAGGAACAGGGTGCCTTTTAGTAATGTATTATATAGGGAACATGGTGCCTTTCAGTAATGTATTATATAGGGTACCTTTTAGTAATGTATTATATAGGGTACCTTTTAGTAATGTATTATATAGGGTACCTTTTAGTAATGTATTATACAGGGAACAGGGGGCCTTTTAGTAGTGTATTATATAGGGAACATGGTGCCTTTTAGTAATGTATTGTACAGGGAACAGGGTGCCTTTTAGCAATGTATTATCTAGGGAACATGGTGCCTTTCAGTAATGTATTATATAGGGTAACTTTTAGTAGGGAACATGGTGCCTTTAGTAATGTATTATACAGGAACAGGGTGCATTTTAGTAATGTATTAAACAGGGAACAGGGTGCCTTTTAGTAATGTATTATACAGGGAACAGGGTGCATTTTAGTAATGTATTATACAGGGAACAGGGTGCCTTTTAGTAATGTATTATACAGGGAACAGGGTGCCTTTTAGTAATGTATTATACAGGGAACAGGGTGCCTTTTAGCAATGTATTATATAGGGAACATGGTGCCTTTCAGTAATGTATTATATAGGGTACCTTTTAGTAGGGAACATGGTGCCTTTTAGTAATGTATTATATAGGGAACAGCGTGCATTTTAGTAATGTATTATACAGGGAACAGGGTGCCTTTTAGTAATGTATTATACAGGGAACAGGGTGCCTTTTAGTAATGTATTATACAGGGAACAGGGTGCATTTTAGTAATGTATTATACAGGGAACAGGGTGCCGTTTAGCAATGTATTATACAGGGAACAGGGTGCCTTTTAGCAATGTATTATATAGGGTACCTTTTAGTAATGTATTATACAGGGTATCTTTCAGTAGTGCATTATACAGGGAATAGGGCACCTTTCAGTAATGTATTATATAGGGAACAGGGTGCCTTTTAGTAATGTATTATATAGGGTACCTTTTAGAAATGTATTATACAGGGTATCTTTCAGTAGTGCATTATATAGGGAATAGGGCACCTTTCAGTAATGTATTATATAGGGTACCTTTTAGTAATGTATTATATAGGGTACCTTTTAGTAATGTATTATATAGAGTACCTTTTAGTAATGTATTATACAGGGAACAGGGTGCCTTTTAGTAGTGTATTATATAGGGAACATGGTGCCTTTTAGTAATGTATTACACAGGAACAGGTTGCCTTTTAGCAATGTATTATATAGGGAACATGGTGCATTTCAGTAATGTATTATATAGGGTACATTTTAGTAATGTATTATACAGGGAACAGGGGCCTTTTAGTAGTGTATTATACAGGGAACAGGGTGCCTTTTAGTAATGCATTATATAGGGAACATGGTGCCTTTCAGTAATGTATTATATAGGGTAACTTTTAGTAGGGAACATGGTGCCTTTTAGTAATGTATTATACAGGGAACAGGGTGCATTTTAGTAATGTATTATACAGGGAACAGGGTGCCTTTTAGTAATGTATTATACAGGGAACAGGGTGCATTTTAGTAATGTATTATACAGGGAATAGGGTGCCTTTTAGCAATGTATTATATAGGGAACATGGTGCCTTTCAGTAATGTATTATATAGGGTACCTTTTAGTAGGGAACATGGTGCCTTTTAGTAATGTATTATATAGGGAACAGCGTGCATTTTAGTAATGTATTATACAGGGAACAGGGTGCCTTTTAGTAATGTATTATACAGGGAACAGGGTGCCTTTTAGTAATGTATTATACAGGGAACAGGGTGCATTTTAGTAATGTATTATACAGGGAACAGGGTGCCGTTTAGCAATGTATTTTACAGGAACAGGGTACCTTTTAGCAATGTATTATATAGGGTACCTTTTAGTAATGTATTATACAGGGTATCTTTCAGTAGTGCATTATACAGGGAATAGGGCACCTTTCAGTAATGTATTATATAGGGAACAGGGTGCCTTTTAGTAATGTATTATATAGGGTACCTTTTAGAAATGTATTATACAGGGTATCTTTCAGTAGTGCATTATATAGGGAATAGGGCACCTTTCAGTAATGTATTATATAGGGAACAGGGTGCCTTTTAGTAATGTATTATATAGGGAACATGGTGCCTTTCAGTAATGTATTATATAGGGTACCTTTTAGTAATGTATTATACAGGGTATCTTTCAGTAGTGCATTATATAGGGAATAGGGCACCTTTCAGTAATGTATTATATAGGGTACCTTTTAGTAATGTAATATATAGGGTACCTTTTAGTAATGTATTATATAGGGTACCTTTTAGTAATGTATTATACAGTGAACAGGGTGCCTTTTAGTAGTGTATTATATAGGGAACATGGTGCCTTTTAGTAATGTATTATACAGGAACAGGGTGCCTTTTAGTAGTGCATTATACAGGGAACAGGGTGCCTTTTAGCAATGTATTATATAGGGAACATGGCGCCTTTCAGTAATGTATTATATAGGGTACCTTCTAGTAGGGAACATGGTGCCTTTTAGTAATGTATTATACAGGGAACAGCGTGCATTTTAGTAATGTATTATACAGGGAACAGGGTGCCTTTTAGTAATGTATTATACAGGGAACAGGGTGCCTTTTAGCAATGTATTATACAGGGAACAGGGTGCCTTTTAGCAATGTATTATATAGGGAACATGGTGCCTTTCAGTAATGTATTATATCGGGTACCTTTTAGTAATGTATTATACAGGGTATCTTTCAGTAGTGCATTATACAGGGAATAGGGCACCTTTCAGGAATGTATTATATAGGGAACAGGATGCCTTTTAGTAATGTATTATGCAGGGAACATGGTGCCTTTCAGTAATGTATTATATAGGGTACCTTTTAGTAGGGAACATGGTGCCTTTTAGTAATGTATTATACAGGGAACAGCGTGCATTTTAGTAATGTATTATACAGGGAACAGGGTGCCTTTTAGTAATGTATTATACAGGGAACAGGGTGCCTTTTAGCAATGTATTATACAGGAACAGGGTGCCTTTTAGCAATGTATTATATAGGGAACATGGTGCCTTTCAGTAATGTATTATATCGGGTACCTTTTAGTAATGTATTATACAGGGTATCTTTCAGTAGTGCTTTATACAGGGAATAGGGCACCTTTCAGGAATGTATTATATAGGGAACAGGATGCCTTTTAGTAATGTATTATGCAGGGAACATGGTGCCTTTCAGTAATGTATTATATAGGGTACCTTTTAGTAGGGAACATGGTGCCTTTTAGTAATGTATTATACAGGGACGAGGGTGCCTTTTAGTAATGTATTATACAGGGAACAGGGTGCATTTTAGCAATGTATTATATAGGGAACATGGTGCCTTTCAGTAATGTATTATATAGGGTACCTTTTAGTAAGGAACATGGTGCCTTTTAGTAATGTATTATACAGGAACAGGGTGCATTTTAGTAATGTATTATACAGGAACAGGGTGCCTTTTAGTAATGTATTATACAGGGAACAGGGTGCATTTTAGTAATGTATTATACAGGGAACAGGGTGCCTTTTAGTAATGTATTATACAGGGAACAGGGTGCCTTTTAGCAATGTATTATATAGGGAACATGGTGACTTTCAGTAATGTATTATATAGGGTACCTTTTAGTAAGGAACATGGTGCCTTTTAGTAATGTATTATACAGGAACAGGGTGCATTTTAGTCATGTATTATACAGGGAACAGGGTGCCTTTTAGTAATGTATTATACAGGGAACAGGGTGCATTTTAGTAATGTATTATACAGGGAACAGGGTGCCTTTTAGTAATGTATTATACAGGGAACAGGGTGCCTTTTAGCAATGTATTATATAGGGAACATGGTGCCTTTCAGTAATGTATTATATAGGGTACCTTTTAGTAGGAACATGGTGCCTTTTAGTAATGTATTATATAGGGAACAGCGTGCATTTTAGTAATGTATTATACAGGGAACAGGGTGCCTTTTAGTAATGTATTATACAGGGAACAGGGTGCCTTTTAGTAATGTATTATACAGGGAACAGGGTGCATTTTAGTAATGTATTATACAGGGAACAGGGTGCCGTTTAGCAATGTATTATACAGGGAACAGGGTGCCTTTTAGCAATGTATTATATAGGGTACCTTTTAGTAATGTATTATACAGGGTATCTTTCAGTAGTGCATTATACAGGAATAGGGCACCTTTCAGTAATGTATTATATAGGGAACAGGGTGCCTTTTAGTAATGTATTATATAGGGTACCTTTTAGAAATGTATTATACAGGGTATCTTTCAGTAGTGCATTATATAGGGAATAGGGCACCTTTCAGTAATGTATTATATAGGGAACAGGGTGCCTTTTAGTAATGTATTATATAGGGAACATGGTGCCTTTCAGTAATGTATTATATAGGGTACCTTTTAGTAATGTATTATACAGGGTATCTTTCAGTAGTGCATTATATAGGGAATAGGGCACCTTTCAGTAATGTATTATATAGGGTACCTTTTAGTAATGTATTATATAGGGTACCTTTTAGTAATGTATTATATAGGGTACCTTTTAGTAATGTATTATACAGGGAACAGGGTGCCTTTTAGTAGTGTATTATATAGGAACATGGTGCCTTTTAGTAATGTATTATACAGGGAACAGGGTGCCTTTTAGTAGTGCATTATACAGGGAACAGGGTGCCTTTTAGCAATGTATTATATAGGGAACATGGTGCCTTTCAGTAATGTATTATATAGGGTACCTTCTAGTAGGGAACATGGTGCCTTTTAGTAATGTATTATACAGGGAACAGCGTGCATTTTAGTAATGTATTATACAGGGAACAGGGTGCCTTTTAGTAATGTATTATACAGGGAACAGGGTGCCTTTTAGCAATGTATTATACAGGAACAGGGTGCCTTTTAGCAATGTATTATATAGGGAACATGGTGCCTTTCAGTAATGTATTATATCGGGTACCTTTTAGTAATGTATTATACAGGGTATCTTTCAGTAGTGCATTATACAGGGAATAGGGCACCTTTCAGTAATGTATTATATAGGGAACAGGATGCCTTTTAGTAATGTATTATGCAGGGAACATGGTGCCTTTCAGTAATGTATTATATAGGGTACCTTTTAGTAGGGAACATGGTGCCTTTTAGTAATGTATTATACAGGGAACCGCGTGCATTTTAGTAATGTATTATACAGGGAACAGGGTGCCTTTTAGTAATGTATTATACAGGGAACAGGGTGCCTTTTAGCAATGTATTATACAGGGAACAGGGTGCCTTTTAGCAATGTATTATATAGGGAACATGGTGCCTTTCAGTAATGTATTATATCGGGTACCTTTTAGTAATGTATTATACAGGGTATCTTTCAGTAGTGCTTTATACAGGGAATAGGGCACCTTTCAGTAATGTATTATATAGGGAACAGGATGCCTTTTAGTAATGTATTATGCAGGGAACATGGTGCCTTTCAGTAATGTATTATATAGGGTACCTTTTAGTAGGGAACATGGTGCCTTTTAGTAATGTATTATACAGGGACGAGGGTGCCTTTTAGTAATGTATTATACAGGGAACAGGGTGCATTTTAGCAATGTATTATATAGGGAACATGGTGCCTTTCAGTAATGTATTATATAGGGTACCTTTTAGTAAGGAACATGGTGCCTTTTAGTAATGTATTATACAGGGAACAGGGTGCCTTTTAGTAATGTATTATACAGGGAACAGGGTGCATTTTAGTAATGTATTATACAGGGAACAGGGTGCCTTTTAGTAATGTATTATACAGGGAACAGGGTGCCTTTTAGCAATGTATTATATAGGGAACATGGTGACTTTCAGTAATGTATTATATAGGGTACCTTTTAGTAAGGAACATGGTGCCTTTTAGTAATGTATTATACAGGGAACAGGGTGCATTTTAGTCATGTATTATACAGGGAACAGGGTGCCTGTTAGTAATGTATTATACAGGGAACAGGGTGCATTTTAGTAATGTATTATACAGGGAACAGGGTGCCTTTTAGTAATGTATTATACAGGAACAGGGTGCCTTTTAGCAATGTATTATATAGGGAACATGGTGCCTTTCAGTAATGTATTATATAGGGTACCTTTTAGTAAGGAACATGGTGCCTTTTAGTAATGTATTATATAGGGAACATGGTGCCTTTCAGTAATGTATTATATAGGGAACATGGTGCCTTTCAGTAATTTATTATATAGGGTACCTTTTAGTAATGTATTATACAGGGTATCTTTCAGTAGTGCATTATATAGGGAATAGGGCACCTTTCAGTAATGTATTATATAGGGTACCTTTTAGTAATGTATTATACAGGGAACAGGGTGCCTTTTAGTAGTGTATTATATAGGGAACATGGTGCCTTTTAGTAATGTATTATACAGGGAACAGGGTGCCTTTTAGTAGTGCATTATACAGGGAACAGGGTGCCTTTTAGCAATGTATTATATAGGGAACATGGTGCCTTTCAGTAATGTATTATATAGGGTACCTTTTAGTAGGGAACATGGTGCCTTTTAGTAATGTATTATACAGGGAACAGCGTGCATTTTAGTAATGTATTATACAGGGAACAGGGTGCCTTTTAGTAATGTATTATACAGGGAACAGCGTGCCTTTTAGCAATGTATTATACAGGGAACAGGGTGCCTTTTAGCAATGTATTATATAGAGAACATGGTGCCTTTCAGTAATGTACTATATCGGGTACCTTTTAGTAATGTATTATACAGGGTATCTTTCAGTAGTGCATTATACAGGGAATAGGGCACCTTTCAGTAATGTATTATATAGGGAACAGGATGCCTTTTAGTAATGTATTATGCAGGAACATGGTGCCTTTTAGTAATGTATTATATAGGGAACATGGTGCCTTTTAGTAATGTATTATACAGGGATGAGGGTGCCTTTTAGTAATGTATTATACAGGGAACAGGGTGCATTTTAGCAATGTATTATATAGGGAACATGGTGCCTTTCAGTAATGTATTATATAGGGTACCTTTTAGTAAGGAACATGGTGCCTTTTAGTAATGTATTATACAGGGAACAGGGTGCATTTTAGTAATGTATTATACAGGGAACAGGGTGCATTTTAGTAATGTATTATATAGGGAACATGGTGCCTTTTAGTAATGTATTATATAGGGAACATGGTGCATTTTAGTAATGTATTATACAGGGAACAGGGTGCCTTTTAGTAATGTATTATACAGGGAACAGGGTGCCTTTTAGCAATGTATTATACAGGGAACAGGGTGGCTTTTAGCAATGTATTATATAGGGAACATGGTGCCTTTCAGTAATGTATTATATAGGGTACCTTTTAGTAATGTATTATACAGGGTATCTTTCAGTAGTGCATTATACAGGGAATAGGGCACCTTTCAGTAATGTTTTATATAGGGAACAGGGTGCCTTTTAGTAATGTATTATATAGGGAACATGGTGCCTTTCAGTAATGTATTATATAGGGTACCTTTTAGTAATGTATTATATAGGGTACCTTTTAGTAATGTATTATATAGGGTACCTTTTAGTAATGTATTATACAGGGAACAGGGGGCCTTTTAGTAGTGTATTATATAGGGAACATGGTGCCTTTTAGTAATGTATTGTACAGGGAACAGGGTGCCTTTTAGCAATGTATTATATAGGGAACATGGTGCCTTTCAGTAATGTATTATATAGGGTAACTTTTAGTAGGGAACATGGTGCCTTTTAGTAATGTATTATACAGGAACAGGGTGCATTTTAGTAATGTATTATACAGGGAACAGGGTGCCTTTTAGTAATGTATTATACAGGGAACAGGGTGCATTTTAGTAATGTATTATACAGGAACAGGGTGCCTTTTAGTAATGTATTATACAGGGATGAGGGTGCCTTTTAGTAATGTATTATACAGGGAACAGGGTGCCTTTTAGCAATGTATTATATAGGGAACATGGTGCCTTTCAGTAATGTATTATATAGGGTACCTTTTAGTAAGGAACATGGTGCCTTTTAGTAATGTATTATACAGGGAACAGGGTGCATTTTAGTAATGTATTATACAGGAACAGGGTGCCTTTTAGTAATGTATTATACAGGGAACAGGGTGCCTTTTAGCAATGTATTATATAGGGAACATGGTGCCTTTCAGTAATGTATTATATAGGGTACCTTTTAGTAGGGAACATGGTGCCTTTTAGTAATGTATTATTCAGGGAACAGCGTGCATTTTAGTAATGTATTATACAGGGAACAGGGTGCCTTTTAGTAATGTATTATACAGGGAATAGGGTGCCTTTTAGTAATGTATTATACAGGAACAGGGTGCCTTTTAGTAATGTATTATACAGGGAACAGGCTGCATTTTAGTAATGTATTATACAGGGAACAGGGTGCCTTTTAGCAATGTATTATACAGGGAACAGGGTGCCTTTTAGCAATGTATTATACAGGGAACAGGGTGCCTTTTAGCAATGTATTATATAGGGAACATGGTGCATTTCAGTAATGTATTATATAGGGTACCTTTTAGTAATGTATTATACAGGGTGTCTTTCAGTAGTGCATTATACAGGGAATAGGGCACCTTTCAGTAATGTATTATATAGGGAACAGGGTGCCTTTTAGTAATGTATTATATAGGGAACATGGTGCCTTTCAGTAATGTATTATATAGGGTACCTTTTAGTAATGTATTATATAGGGTACCTTTTAGTAATGTATTATATAGGGTACCTTTTAGTAATGTATTATACATGGAACAGGGGGCCTTTTAGTAGTGTATTATATAGGGAACATGGTGCCTTTTAGTAATGTATTGTACAGGGAACAGGGTGCCTTTTAGTAGTGCATTATACAGGAACAGGGTGCCTTTTAGCAATGTATTATATAGGGAACATGGTGCCTTTCAGTAATGTATTATATAGGGTAACTTTTAGTAGGGAACATGTTGCCTTTTAGTAATGTATTATACAGGGAACAGGGTGCATTTTAGTAATGTATTATACAGGGAACAGGGTGCATTTTAGTAGTGTATTATACAGGGAACAGGGTGCTTTTTAGCAATGTATTATATAGGGAACATGGTGCCTTTTAGTAATGTATTACACAGGAACAGGGTGCCTTTTAGTCGTGCATTATACAGGGAACAGGGTGCTTTTTAGCAATGTATTATATAGGGAACATGGTGCCTTTCAGTAATGTATTATATAGGGAACATGGTGCATTTCAGTAATGTATTATATAGGGTACCTTTTAGTAATGTATTATACAGGGTGTCTTTCAGTAGTGCATTATACAGGGAATAGGGCACCTTTCAGTGATGTATTATATAGGGAACAGGGTGCCTTTTAGTAATGTATTATATAGGGAACATGGTGCCTTTCAGTAATGTATTATACATGGTACCTTTTAGTAATGTATTATACAGGGTATCTTTCAGTAGTGCATTATATAGGGAATAGGGCACATTTCAGTAATGTATTATATAGGGTACCTTTTAGTAATGTATTATATAGGGTACCTTTTAGTAATGTATTATATAGGGTACCTTTTAGTAATGTATTATACAGGAACAGGGTGCCTTTTAGTAGTGTATTATATAGGGAACATGGTGCCTTTTAGTAATGTATTATACAGGGAACAGGGTGCCTTTTAGTAGTGCATTATACAGGGAACAGGGTGCCTTTTAGCAATGTATTATATAGGGAACATGGTGCCTTTCAGTAATGTATTATATAGGGTACCTTCTAGTAGGGAACATGGTGCCTTTTAGTAATGTATTATACAGGAACAGCGTGCATTTTAGTAATGTATTATACAGGGAACAGGGTGCCTTTTAGTAATGTATTATACAGGAACAGGGTGCCTTTTAGCAATGTATTATACAGGGAACAGGGTACCTTTTAGCAATGTATTATATAGGGAACATGGTGCCTTTCAGTAATGTATTATATCGGGTACCTTTTAGTAATGTATTATACAGGGTATCTTTCAGTAGTGCATTATACAGGGAATAGGGCACCTTTCAGTAATGTATTATATAGGGAACAGGATGCCTTTTAGTAATGTATTATGCAGGGAACATGGTGCCTTTCAGTAATGTATTATATAGGGTACCTTTTAGTAGGAACATGGTGCCTTTTAGTAATGTATTATACAGGGATGAGGGTGCCTTTTAGTAATGTATTATACAGGGAACAGGGTGCATTTTAGCAATGTATTATATAGGGAACATGGTGCCTTTCAGTAATGTATTATATAGGGTACCTTTTAGTAAGGAACATGGTGCCTTTTAGTAATGTATTATACAGGAACAGGGTGCATTTTAGTAATGTATTATACAGGGAACAGGGTGCATTTTAGTAATGTATTATACAGGGAACAGGGTGCCTTTTAGTAATGTATTATACAGGGAACAGGGTGCCTTTTAGCAATGTATTATATAGGGAACATGGTGCCTTTCAGTAATGTATTATATAGGGTACCTTTTAGTAGGGAACATGGTGCCTTTTAGTAATGTATTATTCAGGGAACAGCGTGCATTTTAGTAATGTATTATACAGGGAACAGGGTGCCTTTTAGTAATGTATTATACAGGGAATAGGGTGCCTTTTAGTAATGTATTATACAGGGAACAGGGTGCCTTTTAGTAATGTATTATACAGGGAACAGGCTGCATTTTAGTAATGTATTATACAGGGAACAGGGTGCCTTTTAGCAATGTATTATACAGGGAACAGGGTGCCTTTTAGCAATGTATTATACAGGGAACAGGGTGCCTTTTAGCAATGTATTATATAGGGAACATGGTGCATTTCAGTAATGTATTATATAGGGTACCTTTTAGTAATGTATTATACAGGGTATCTTTCAGTAGTGCATTATACAGGGAATAGGGCACCTTTCAGTAATGTATTATATAGGGAACAGGGTGCCTTTTAGTAATGTATTATATAGGGAACATGGTGCCTTTCAGTAATGTATTATATAGGGTACCTTTTAGTAATGTATTATATAGGGTACCTTTTAGTAATGTATTATATAGGGTACCTTTTAGTAATGCATTATACATGGAACAGGGGGCCTTTTAGTAGTGTATTATATAGGGAACATGGTGCCTTTTAGTAATGTATTGTACAGGGAACAGGGTGCCTTTTAGTAGTGCATTATACAGGGAACAGGGTGCCTTTTAGCAATGTATTATATAGGGAACATGGTGCCTTTCAGTAATGTATTATATAGGGTAACTTTTAGTAGGAACATGTTGCCTTTTAGTAATGTATTATACAGGAACAGGGTGCATTTTAGTAATGTATTATACAGGGAACAGGGTGCCTTTTAGTAATGTATTATACAGGGAACAGGGTGCATTTTAGTCATGTATTATACAGGGAACAGGGTGCCTTTTAGTAATGTATTATACAGGGAACAGGGTGCCTTTTAGCAATGTATTATATAGGGAACATGGTGCCTTTCAGTAATGTATTATACATGGTACCTTTTAGTAATGTATTATACAGGGTATCTTTCAGTAGTGCATTATATAGGGAATAGGGCACCTTTCAGTAATGTATTATATAGGGTACCTTTTAGTAATGTATTATATAGGGTACCTTTTAGTAATGTATTATATAGGGTACCTTTTAGTAATGTATTATACAGGGAACAGGGTGCCTTTTAGTAGTGTATTATATAGGGAACATGGTGCCTTTTAGTAATGTATTACACAGGGAACAGGGTGCCTTTTAGTAGTGCATTATACAGGGAGTAGGGTGCTTTTTAGCAATGTATTATATAGGGAACATGGTGCCTTTCAGTAATGTATTATATAGGGTACCTTTTAGTAGGGAACATGGTGCCTTTTAGTAATGTATTTTACAGGGAACAGCGTGCATTTTAGTAATGTATTATACAGGGAACAGCGTGCATTTTAGTAATGTATTATACAGGAACAGGGTGCCTTTTAGTAGTGTATTATACAGGGAACAGGGTGCCTTTTAGCAATGTATTATACAGGGAACAGGGTGCCTTTTAGCAATGTATTATATTGGGAACATGGTGCATTTCAGTAATGTATTATATAGGGTACCTTTTAGTAATGTATTATACAGGGTATCTTTCAGTAGTGCATTATACAGGGAATAGGGCACCTTTCAGTAATGTATTATATAGGGAACAGGGTGCCTTTTAGTAATGTATTATATAGGGAACATGGTGCCTTTCAGTAATGTATTATACATGGTACCTTTTAGTAATGTATTATACAGGGTATCTTTCAGTAGTGCATTATTTAGGGAATAGGGCACCTTTCAGTAATGTATTATATAGGGTACCTTTTAGTAATGTATTATATAGGGTACCTTTTAGTAATGTATTATATAGGGTACCTTTTAGTAATGTATTATACAGGGAACAGGGTGCCTTTTAGTAGTGTATTATATAGGGAACATGGTGCCTTTTAGTAATGTATTATACAGGGAACAGGGTGCCTTTTAGTAGTGCATTATACAGGGAACAGGGTGCCTTTTAGCAATGTATTATATAGGGAACATGGTGCCTTTCAGTAATGTATTATATAGGGTACCTTTTAGTAGGAACATGGTGCCTTTTAGTAATGTATTATACAGGGAACAGCGTGCATTTTAGTAATGTATTATACAGGGAACAGGGTGCCTTTTAGTAATGTATTATACAGGGAACAGGGTGCCTTTTAGCAATGTATTATACAGGGAACAGGGTGCCTTTTAGCAATGTATTATATAGGGAACATGGTGCCTTTCAGTAATGTATTATATCGGGTACCTTTTAGTAATGTATTATACAGGGTATCTTTCAGTAGTGCATTATACAGGGAATAGGGCACCTTTCAGTAATGTATTATATAGGGAACAGGATGCCTTTTAGTAATGTATTATGCAGGGAACATGGTGCCTTTCAGTAATGTATTATATAGGGTACCTTTTAGTAGGGAACATGGTGCCTTTTAGTAATGTATTATACAGGGACGAGGGTGCCTTTTAGTAATGTATTATACAGGGAACAGGGTGCATTTTAGCAATGTATTATATAGGGAACATGGTGCCTTTCAGTAATGTATTATATAGGGTACCTTTTAGTAAGGAACATGGTGCCTTTTAGTAATGTATTATACAGGAACAGGGTGCATTTTAGTAATGTATTATACAGGGAACAGGGTGCCTTTCAGTAATGTATTATACAGGGAACAGGGTGCCTTTTAGCAATGTATTATATAGGGAACATGGTGCCTTTCAGTAATGTATTATATAGGGTACCTTTTAGTAATGTATTATACAGGGTATCTTTCAGTAGTGCATTATACAGGGAATAGGGCACCTTTCAGTAATGTATTATATAGGGAACAGGGTGCCTTTTAGTAATGTATTATATAGGGAACATGGTGCCTTTCAGTAATGTATTATATAGGGTACCTTTTAGTAATGTATTATACAGGGTATCTTTCAGTAGTGCATTATATAGGGAATAGGGCACCTTTCAGTAATGTATTATATAGGGAACAGGGTGCCTTTTAGTAATGTATTATACAGGGTATCTTTCAGTAGTGCATTATACAGGGAATAGGGCACCTTTCAGTAATGTATTATATAGGGAACAGGGTGCCTTTTAGTAATGTATTATATAGGGAACAGGGTGCCTTTTAGCAATGTATTATATAGGAAACATGGTGCCTTTCAGTAATGTATTATATAGGGTACCTTTTAGTAATGTATTATACAGGGTATCTTTCAGTAGTGCATTATACAGGGAATAGGGCACCTTTCAGTAATGTATTATATAGGGAACAGGGTGCCTTTTAGTAATGTATTATATAGGGAACATGGTGCCTTTCAGTAATGTATTATATAGGGTACCTTTTAGTAATGTATTATACAGGGTATCTTTCAGTAGTGCATTATATAGGGAATAGGGCACCTTTCAGTAATGTATTATATAGGGAACAGGGTGCCTTTTAGTAATGCATTATATAGGGAACATGGTGCCTTTCATTAATGTATTATATAGGGTACCTTTTAGTAATGTATTATATAGGGTACCTTTTAGTAATGTATTATATAGGGTACCTTTTAGTAATGTATTATACAGGGAACAAGGTGCCCTTTAGTAGTGTATTATATAGGGAACATGGTGCCTTTTAGTAATGTATTATACAGGGAACAGGGTGCCTTTTAGTAGTGTATTATACAGGGAACAGGGTGCCTTTTAGCAATGTATTATATAGGGAACATGGTGCCTTTCAGTAATGTATTATATAGGGTACCTTTTAGTAGGGAACATGGTGCCTTTTAGTAATGTATTATACAGGGAACAGCGTGCATTTTAGTAATGTATTATACAGGGAACAGGGTGCCTTTTAGTAATGTATTATACAGGGAACAGGGTGCATTTTAGTAATGTATTATACAGGGAACAGGGTGCCTTTTAGTAATGTATTATACAGGGAACATGGTGCCTTTCAGTAATGTATTATAAAGGGTACCTTTTAGTAATGTATTATACAGGGTATCTTTCAGTAGTGCATTATATAGGGAATAGGGCACCTTTCAGTAATGTATTATATAGGGAATAGGGTGCCTTTTAGTAATGCATTATATAGGGAACAGGGTGCATTTTAGTAGTGCATTATATAGGGAACAGGGTACCTTTTAGTAATGTATTATACAGGGAAAAGGGTGCCTTTTAGCAATGTATTATATAGGGAACATGGTGCCTGTCAGTAATGTATTATATAGGGTACCTTTTAGTAATGTATTATACAGGGTATCTTTCAGTAGTGCATTATATAGGGAACAGGGTTCCTTTTGGAACACAATCCACACTGTGTGGTGTTACTAGCAGCCACTTTTTAAAATGCCCATTATCCCAGATTTCGGATATCCACATAATGGTGGAGTGTAGAGTGTTTTACAAAGAGAGGTCAACTCAAAGTTAAATCATTGCAAACTCTTTATGGTCTCTTCAACAGTGTTGAAAGCCATTGAAATGCTTGTACATTACAACACAAGGGTTCATATCGCGGGGCTTCAGTGAAATACAGTAGAACATCCGTTTCATAGGACAGTATGTAGGTGTGACAACCAAGCAGGAACAACACCAATTGTAATAGTATTTCTCCTTTTTACAGACGCCACAAATACACACACCTATTGAATCAAAACATTCAAATTCAACAACATATTTTCATTTTAGAATATCTGAGATTATATCATAATTCAAGGAAGAGAAATCCTACAGTTCCTTTGCAAAAGTACCAAACGAACACAGTTCTCTTACTTTTGTACTATACGACCACAGAGTCAGAAATCATCTTAATCATATGGATCAATCTCCAGTCAGCATTTCCACAGTGCGGTCCAATGCAATGCACTCCAGTTCCCCGTTTGCATCTGTCGAGATCAGAGCGCCGCCCGCCACATTACAACACCCCCGCAATCCCAGACTGCCCCTCTCTGATCAAAGGTACAGCGTGTTTATTCATACAGCCTGTTACTATGATAAAGGGGGTCCCTGTTACAATTAGCCTTTTTGCTTTCTTCCCCTCCAGATGTAATGGTCACTGGTCAGATCCTGCCGGACAAAAGAGCATTGGCTCTGACCTTGGTTTGACTCTTAATGATGCGGTCTTGACCTCCAGCATTCCTCTCTAAGTGATGAGTTCCATACATGTATTTTTGAGGAAGTGAGCATCTATCTGTGTTGAAGGATGTTACAGCAGTTAGCTGTTGTTGTGACACCCACCTCCTCCTCCACCACCTCCTTATCCACTACCACCACCTCCTCTTCCACTACCACCTCCACCTCTATCACCACCTCCTTATCCACTACCACCACCTCCTCTTCCACTACCACCTCTACCTCCTCCTCTTCCACTACAACTACCACCTCCACCTCTACCTCCTCCACCACCACCTCCTCCTTATCCACTACCACCGCCTCCTCTTCCACTACCACCTCCACCTCTTCCACCACCTCCTCCCTACCATCTCCACCTCTACCTCCTCCACCGACACCCCACATCCACTACCACCACCTCCTCTTCCACTACCACCACCTCCTCCTCTTCCACTACCACTACCACCACCACCTCCTTATCCACTACCACCGCCTCCACCACCACCACCACCACCTCCTCTTCCACTACCACCACCTCCACCACCCCCACCTGTACCTCCTCCTCCACCAGCACCAACACCTCCACCACTTCCTCCACTACCACCTCCTCCACCACCACCACCTCTACCTCCTCCACTCCACTGACTGACTACAGCCCTACAGGATTGCTGTATCCATGGGAACATTCTGGAACATACCCAGCCCCACAACCCCCCTTCCCAGTCACTCCACCTCCCCTCTCCTCCTTAGTCATCCCACCTCCCCTCCCCTCTCCTCCCTAGTCACCCCACCTCTCCTCTCCAGTCACCCCACCTCCCCTCTCTCCCTAGTCACCCCCATTCCCCTCTCCTCTTCCTGCTATCTGCAGGGCCAATCTAAAGCCCTGCTATTATGAGTCCTGTACTCAGTGTATTCCAGGCCGATTTAAAACATCAACACCATCAATCACCCAGGCAGAGGGGCCGAGCAGCTGGCTGAACCTCTGCTGTCTGTCCGCAAGGCCTATTTGTCATCCGGGGCACGTCTGATTCTCACGCTTACCCACTTCCCCCCTGTCTCACCCCTCACGACTACTACTACCCCTCTCCCCTCTCCCTCACCCCTCACGACTACTACTACCCCTCTCCGCTCTCTCTCACCCCTCTCGACTACTACCCCTTTCCCCTCTCTCTCACCCCTCACGACTACTACCCCTCTCGACTACTACTACCCCTCTCTGCTCTCCCACTCCTCTCAACTACTATTACCCCTCTCAGCTCTCTCTCACCCCTCTCGACAACTACTACCCCTCTCCGCTCTCTCTCACCCCTCTCGACTACTACCCCTCTCCCCTCTCTCTCTCACCCCTCACGACTACTACTACCCCCTCTCTAACCCCTCACGACTACTACCCCTCTCGCCTCTCTCTCACCCCTCACAACTACTACTACCCCTATCCCCTCTCTCTCATGACGACTACTACCCCTCTCCCCTCTCTAACCTCTCGACTACTACCCCTCTCCCTTCTCTCTCACCCCTCACGACTACTACTACCCCTCTCCCCTCTCACGACTACTACTACCCCTCTCCCCTCTCACGACTACTACTACCCCTCTCCCCTCTCACGACTACCCCTATCCCCTCTCTCTCATGACGACTACTACCCCTCTCCCCTCTCTCTCACCTCTCACGACTACTACTACCCCTCTCCCCTCTCTCACCCCTCACGACTACTACTACCCCTCTCCCCTCTCACGACTACTACTACCCCTCTCCCCTCTCACGACTACTACTACCCCTCTCCCACCCCTCTCACGACTACTACTACCCCTCTCCGGACTGTCTCACCCCTCACAACAACTACCCCCCTTCCCTTTCCCCTCTGCCTCACCAAGTCAACTATCCCAGTAATGGCCGTAGTACTGCCCCTACGGAAGGAGATGATTGTATGGACACACTTAACAAAACATAGACTACTGCTTTCTCTTGTGGCTCTCTGTCTAAGCTGAGAAAAAGAGGCACTCCACTTTTTGTCTTCCACAGTGTCTCTCTGCGCCTGTCTGCTTGTGCCCAGGACGTTGAAAATATACTAAAGAAAAATATAAACGCAACATGCAACAATCTCAATGATTTCAGTGAGTTACAGTTCACATAAAGAAATCAGTCAATTGAAATAAATTCATTAGGCCCTAATCTATGGATTTCAGGGGCGCAGCCATGGGTGGGCGCAGCCAATCAGAATGAGTTTTTCCCACTAAAGCGTTTTATTACAGACAGAAATACTCCTCAGTTTCATCAGCGTTTGGGTGGCTGGTCTCAGATGATCCCACATGTGAAGAAGCCTGATGGGGAGGTCCTGGGCTGGCGTGGTTACACGTGGTCTGCAGTTGTGAGGCCGGTTGGACGTACAGTACTGCCAAATTCTCTAAAACTATGTTGGAGGTGGTTTATTCAATTCTCTGGCAACAGGCTCTGGTGAACATTCCTGCAGTTAGTATGTTAATTACAAGCTCCCTTAAAACATGAGACATCTGTGGCATTGTGTTGTGTGACAAAACCACACATTTTAGAGTGGCCTTTTATTGTCATCAGCACAAGGTGCACCTGTGTAATGATCATGCTGTTTAATCAGCTTCGTGATATGCCACACCTGTCAGGTGGATGGATTACAGTATCTTGGCAAAAGAGAAATGCTCAAGAACAGGGATGTAAACCATTTTTGTTGCACAACATTTGAGAGAAATAAACTTTTTGTACGTATGGAACATTTCTGGGATCTTTCATTTCAGCTCATGAAACATGGCAGCAACACTTTACATGTTGCGTCAATATTTTTGCTCAGTACAGTTCCCTTTTCCTTTCTTTGTTTGCTGTTGTTGTGGGTCATTATACACAAAAAAACAAAAAGATGTTGCCTACAAATAAACACTTAACAGAGAAACTATGAGTCATAGTCACAGGTCCATAAAACACTCTCTAAGACGGTTACCACACTCATATAAAGTAAACACAAATATTTGTGTTTATGGATGCTCCAGGAAATAAAGTGGAGACTATTTCTACTTTTAGACCACATATACTCTAATTCTAGACTAGAATTAAGTTTATGTGTCAATAAAAACTATGGACATGGTCAATAAAGAGCTACGGTTTGTCATAAACTGACAACACAGGAGCATTATGCTGTAGTTACTAAATGTCACCAATTCTATCTAGCACACAATCGTCAAGCCTGTTGTATTCATGACTACGTCAATGCAAGCTCGGAAACTGCATTCAATCAGAACTACCTTTTCAATATCACTGCACAATTAATAGAACTACGAGGAGAGGAACTGTAGGTGTAACGGTTTTCTAGTGGTGATGAAGGAGAGTCGGACCAAACTGCAGCGTGTCGATTGCAATCCATGTTTAATACAACAAAGAAACACGAACACTACACAAAACAATAAACGAAACCGAAACAGCCTATCTGGTGCAAACTAACAGAGAGTACACATAGGACACTAAGGACAATCACCCACGACAAACTCAAGAATATGGCTGCCTAAATATGGTTACCAATCAGAGACAACGATAAGCACCTGCCTCTGATTGAGAACCACTCCAGACAGCCATAGACTTTGCTAGACAACCCACTAAGCTACAATCCCAATACCACCACCAAAACCCCAAGACAAACACACCACAATTACAAAAACCCCATGCCACACCCTGGCCTGACCAAATACATAAAGATAAACACAAAATACTTTGACCAGGGCGTGACAGAACCCCCCTAAGGTGCGGACTCCCGAACGCACCTCAAAACAATAGGGAGGGTCCGGGTGGGCGTCTGTCCATGGTGGCGGCTCCGGCGCGGGACGTGGACCCCACTCCTTTAATGTCTTAGTCCCCTCTCCCTTCGTCCCTGGATAGTCCACCCTCGCCGCCGACCATGGCCTAGTAGTCCTCACCCAGAACCCCACTGGACTGAGGAGCAGATCGGGACTGAAGGACAGCTCGGGACCGAGGCAGCTCGGGACTGAGGGGAAGCTCGGGAGTGAGAGAAAGCTCAGGAGTGAGAGAAAGCTCAGGAGTGAGAGGAAGCTCAGGAGTGAGAGGAAGCTCAGGAGTGAGAGGAAGCTCAGGAGTGAGAGGAAGCTCAGGAGTGAGAGGAAGCTCAGGAGTGAGAGGAAGCTCAGGCAGGTAGATAGATCTACCAGCTCCTGGCTGGCTGGTGGTTCCGGCAGATCCTGGCTGACTGGCACTTCTGGCGGATCCTGGCTGACTGGTGGATCCTGGCAGACTGGCGGATCCTGGCTGACTGGCAGCTCCGTGCAGACTGGCAGCTCCGTGCAGACTGGCAGCTCCTTACAGACTGGCAGCTCCTTACAGACTGGCAGCTCCGTGCAGACTGGTAGCTCCGTGCAGACTGGTAGCTCCGTGCAGACTGACAGCTCAATGCAGACTGACAGCTCTGGCTGCTCCATGCAGACTGACAGCTCTGGCTGCTCCATGCAGACTGGCTGCTTCATGCAGACTGACAGCTCTGGCTGCTTCATGCAGACTGGCAGCTCTGGCTGCGCTGAACAGGCGGGAGACTCCTGCAGCGCTGTGTCGGAGGAAGGCTCTGGCTGCGCTGAACAGGCGGGAGACTCCGGCAGCGCTGGAGATGAGGAAAGCTCTAACAGCGCTAGATAGGCGGGAGACTCCGGCAGCGCAGGAGAGGAGAAAGGCTCCGACAGCGCTGGAGAAGCGAGGCGCACTGTAGGCCTGATGCGTGATGCTGGTACTGGTGGTACTGGACCGAGGACACGCACCGGAAGCCTGGTGCGGGGAGCTGCTACCGGAGGGCTGGGGTGTGGAGGTGGTACTGGATAGACCAGACCGTGCAGGCGCACTGGAGCTCTTGAGCACCGAGCCTGCCCAACCTTACCTGGCTCGATGCCAACTCTAGCCCGGCCGAGGAGCTGGAATATACCGAACCGGGCTGTGCACCCGCACTGGAGACACCGTGCGCTCCACAGCATAACACGGTGCCTGCCCGGTCTCTCCAGCCCCCGGTAAGCACAGGGAGTTTGCGCAGGTCTCCTACCTGGCATAGCCATACTCCCTGTGAGCCCCCCAAGAAATTTTTGGGGCTGACTCTCGGGCTTCCATCCGCTCTGCCGTGCTAGCTCCTCATAATGCCGCCTCTCTGCTTTTGCTGCCTCCAGCTCGGCTTTGGGGCGACAATAATCTCCAGGCTGATCCCAGGGTCCTTTACCGTCCAGTACGTCCTCCCATGTCCATTTCTCCAGGTGGTGCAGCCTCTCCCACTGCAGCTGCTGCTCCTGCTGTTGCTGCCTCTGTTGCCTCTGTTGCCTCTGTTCCTGCTGCTCCTTTGGGCGGCTACACTCCCCTGGTTTAGCCCAGGGTCCTCTCCCGTCGAAGATCTCCTCCCATGACCAGAAATCCTTGTTGAGCATCTCCTTTTTCGGCTGCTCCTGCCTGTTGACACGCCGCTTGGTCCGTTGGTGGTGGGTGATTCTGTAACGGTTTTCTAGTGGTGATGAAGGAGAGTCGGACCAAACTGCAGCGTGTCGATTGCGATCCATGTTTAATACAACAAAGAAACACGAACACTACACAAAACAATAAACGAAACCGAAACAGCCTATCTGGTGCAAACTAACAGAGAGTACACATAGGACACTAAGGACAATCACCCACGACAAACTCAAAGAATATGGCTGCCTAAATATGGTTCCCAATCAGAGACAACGATAAGCACCTGCCTCTGATTGAGAACCACTCCAGACAGCCATAGACTTTGCTAGACAACCCACTAAGCTACAATCCCAATACCACCACCAAAACCCCAAGACAAACACACCACAATTACAAAAACCCCATGCCACACCCTGGCCTGACCAAATACATAAAGATAAACACAAAATACTTTGACCAGGGCGTGACAGTAGGTAACAAAAACACAGCATGAAGTGCTTTACACTGACATAGGGTGGTGCAGAACCCCTGCAGGAATTATCACTGTGAATCATTGTACTGTTTGTTTGTGTCAAATCATAAGAGATGGGGTTGCCAACTGGCGATTTGTAACGGAATTAAAATATAATTCATTCATTCACACACACAGAAAGCCCATCAATGTCAAAACAAAACGTCTGATGTCATGGATGGATGGAAGTGTCATCAATTTCCCCCTTGACCCCCATGTAGGGCCTAGGATGCGTCCCAAATGACACACTATATGACAAGGGCCCATAGGGTAGTAGTGCACTATATAAAGTATAGGCTGCCATTTGGGAAGCAGGCATGGTGTTCTACAGGACCTTCTTCCTCGTTCCCTCTACAGCCAGCTGAGAAGAGCTGCCCTGCCCAGGGGGCAGAAAGAAGGACATATTTGTACAAACACCCCAAATGAAAGTCTAGGCTTGTTCCTCTGCCTTCAGCTCCGCCTTGGAAACAAGTGAAGCACAGTGCTGGGAGTGTGTCTTTTGGACCAGACTGGTCACGCTATCTCCTCCAAGCCCTGACAGACACAGTCCCAGCTCCCCAGACAGCCAGCTGCAGAACTGCCTGGGGTATACAATCAAGAGAGGGTCAACATCATAGAGGCCAATAAGGATATAAGTGGACGTGTGTGTGTGTGTGTGTGTGTGTGTGTGTGTGTGTGTGTGTGTGTGTGTGTGTGTGTGTGTGTCTGAGTGTGCGTGTGTGAGAGAGAGAGAGAGAGAGAGATAAGGGCTTGGACACTAGAGAAACTGCCACTCTGTTACAGGACTGTTTTGCTAGCACAGACTGGAATATGTTCCGGGATTCTTCCCCTGCCCCATTGAGGAGTACACCACATCAGTCATTGTCTTCATCAATAAATGGCGGCCGGTAGCAGCAGGTAGCCTAGTGGTTAGAGAGTTGGACTAGTAACCAAAAGGTTGCAAGATTGAATCCCCGAGCTGACAAGGTAAAAATCTGTCGTTCTGCCCCTGAATAAGGCAGTTAACCCACTGTTCCTAGGCCGTCATTGAAAATAAGAATTTGTTCTTAACTGACTTGCCTGGTTAAATAAACGTAAAATAAGATAAAAATAAATAAATAAATAAAGTGCATCAATGACGTCTTCCCCACAGTGATCGTACATATCCCAACCAGAAGCCATGGATTACAGGCAACATCCACACTGAGCTAACGGCTAGAGCTGCCTCTTCAAGGAGCGGGACTCTAACCCGGAAGCTTATAAGAAGTCCCGTATCGCCCTCAGACGAACCGTCAAACAGGCAAAGTGTCAATACAGGATTAAGATCAAATCGTACTACACCGGCTCTGACGCTCGTTGGATGTGGCAGAGCTTGCTAACCATTACAAACTACAAAAGGGAAGCACAGCTGAGAGCTTCCCAGTAACACGAGACTACCAGACGAGCTAAACTACTTCTATGCTCGCTTCGAGGCAAATAACATTGAAACATAAATGAGAGCACCAGTTGTTCCGGAAGACAGTGATCACGCTCTCCACAGCCGATGTGAGTAAGAGATTTAAACAGGTCAACATTCACAAGGCCACAGGGCCATACGGATTACCAGGACGTGTACTGCGAGCATGTGCTTACCAACTGGCAAGTGTCTTCACTGACATTTTCAACCTCTTCCTGTCCGAGTCTGTAATACCAACATGTTTTAAGCAGAACACCATAGAATACTAAGGCAACCTGACTAAATGACCACCGACCCGTAGCACTCACGTCTGTAGCCATGAAGTGCTTTGAAAGGCTGGTCATGACTCACATCAACACTATTATCCCAGAAACCCTACACCCATTTAAATTTGCATACTGCCCTAACAGATCCACAGATGATGCAATCTCTATTGCACTTCACACTGCCCTCACCCACCTGGACAAAATGTGAGAATGCTATTCATTGACTACAGCTCAGCATTCAACAACATAGTGCCCTCAATTACACAATATCAGAATTGGCATTTTAATATTTTAAATTAAAATGGATTCAACCGCTAAGCAGAACAATTTCCACAACTTGGACCACTTGGTCTCACGCAACTTTATTTGCCTGTAAATAATTTTCTAACATCCCATTCAAAAAGTTAAATGTTTGATTCCAAATGGTTTAATAGAACATGTTTCACACAGCCTCGGAAGCCAAAACAAACGGTTACCTGGCAGACAGACAGAATAACCCCCACACACACTGTATTACGGAACTCAACACCAGCATTCATTTAAAGCCAGAATAGTTGACTAGAGTAAAGGACAACAGCTGCCAGGTATACAGTACAACAGCATGAGACAAATTAAAGAAATAATGAAAGAAATAATGTGCCCAAATAAATGAAGCTCTTCCAAATGGGACTCTGCTCAGTCGATTCAACTACAGTTAACAAAGGCAAGCCTTTCATAGGCCTATTAAGGTATAATCAAAATAAAATGTGTTTGTTTTGGAGAATATGATTGATATCTTATTTTCTAAATCAGTTTAGATTTTGCCCTTTTGATCTACTTTTTGTCAAATATACAAAAACATTGAACATCTAACCTCCAATTGTGTATTTGTTAGCATTCAGTTAAACAATGAGAGAAGTAGCCTGAGTCAAGACTTATTTTGAGAGTGGGAAGAAAAAAATGATAATAAGCATAAATTGGACCCTTGGCATTCTCCTTTCTTTGAAAAGTCTTAATGACAAATAACCACTTTCCTTCCATCTCCTAGTGTTTCAGCTGCAGTCTACCCAGGGTGCTCGGGCCTGCCTAAACTCTTGTCATTGGCTGAACCGTTTAAGCTTCGCCTTCGGCCATACTCACAAAAATGATTCTTGGTTTCTTACCCTGGACTTTCATGCACACAAGTGGGGCTTGGTACTCCCCCTCTGTGATCAATCTGAGAAACCAGACAGAGCCGTTTCCACAGTTTAGGTCTATGTGGGCTGTAGTAGGTTCTGCAGTGATGGAGGGGTTGGTTCAGTATTACTAATGGCTGTGCACACAATCTGGCCAACACAATTAATCATACACTTTCCACCTTCACTGGGTTGCAGTGTGAGAGAAATCATAATTCTCAGCCTTAAAAATAAACATTAATAGCTGTACATTGCAGGTCATAATAATATGAATATTATAATGGCGTCAGAGAGGATGGCTGCAGTGTTACGGTCTCCTAACCAACGGCGCTATTTTGTGTGTTTTTTCGCATTGTTTGTAACTTATTTTGTACATAATGTTAATGCTACCATTTCTTACGACCGAAAAGAGATTCTGGATATCAGAACAGCGATTACTCACCTCGAACTGGACAAAGACTTTTTCTTTAATGAGTCCGAAGCGAAGGATATACTTCTTCTCTGAGATCAGGCCCAAATCCCCTTCATTCGAGTGAAGAAAATACGGTAATACAGGGGGAGGAGATCGGGGTGCCTTGTGAGAATTCGTCAGCGAGTGGGTAACCCGCCTCTACCATCCATTCTATTGGCCAACGTGCAATCACTGGAGAATAAACTGGATGATGTCCGTTCAAGACTATTCTACGAACGGGACATTAACAACTTTAATATCTTATGTTTCACCGAGTCGTGGCTGAACGGCGACACGGATAATATACAGTTGGCTGGGTTTTCGGTGCATCGGCAGGACAGAACAACTACGTCTGTTAAGACGAGGGGTGGTTGTGTGTGTCTATTTGTCAATAACAGTTGGTGCACGATGTCGAACATTAAGGAGGTCTCGAGGTATTGCTCGCCTGAGGTAGAATACCTCATGATTAAACAATTTTATACTTAACAAGGCAAGTCAGTTAAGAACAAATTCTCATTTACAATGACAGCCTAGCCTGGCCAAACCCGGACGATGCAGGGGTGCAGGGCCAATTGTGCGCCGCCCTTTAGCTGTAGACCACACTATATATTTTGTAGATGTCTATTTACCACCACAAACCGATGCTGGCACTAAGACAGCACTCAACGAGCTGTATAAGGCCATAAGCAAACAAGAAAATGGTCATCCAGAAACAGAGCTCCTAGTGGTCGGGGAATTTAATGCAGGCAAATTTAAATCCGTTTTACCAAATTTCTATCAGCATGTCACCTGTGCAACCAGAGGGAAAAAAACTGTAGACTACCTTTACTTCACACAGAGACACATACAAAGCTCTCTCTCGCCATCCATTTGACAAATCAGACCATACTTCTATCCTCCTGATTCCTGCTTACAAGCAAAAACTAAAGCAGGAAGTACCAGAGACCCGCTCATTGCAGAAGTGGTCAGATGACGCGGATGCTATGCTACAGGACTTGCTAGCACAGACTGAAATATGTTCCGGGATTCATCCAATGAAATTGAGGAGTATACCACTTCAGTCACAGGCTTCATCAATAAGTGCATCGACGACGTCGCCCCCACAGTGACCATACGTACATATCCCAACCAGAAGCCATGGATTACAGGTAACATCCGCACCGAGCTAAAGGCTAGAGCTTCCGCTTTCAAGGAGCGGGACACTAATCCGGACGCTTGTAAGAAATCCCGCTATGCCCTCAGACGAACCATCAAACAGGGAAAGCGTCAATACAGGATTAAGATTGAATCTGATGCTCGTCGGATTTGGCAGAGCTTGAAAACTGTTATGGACTACAAACGGAAACCCAGCCACAAGCTGCCCAGTGACGCGAGCCTATCAGACGAGTGAAATGCCTTTTATTTCTTCGCTTCAAGGCAAGCAACACTGAAGCATGCATGAGAGCACCAGCTGTTCCGGACGACTGTGTGATCACACTCTCCGTCGCCGATGTGAGCAAGAACTTTGAACAGATCAACATTCACAAGGCCACTGGGCCAGATGGATTACCAGGACGTGTACACAGAGCATGCGCGGACCAACTGGCAAGTGTCTTCACTGACATTTTCAACCTCTCCCTGACTGAGTCTGTAATACCTACATGTTTCAAGCAGACCACCATAGTCCCTGTGTCCAAGAAACCTTTCCCACCTGAACAAAAAGAACGGTAACCTGTCTAAATGACTACCGCCCCATCATTAAGTTTACTGATGACACAATAGTGGTAGGCCTGATCACTGACAACAATGAGACAGCTTATAGGAAGGAGGTCAGAAACCTGGCAGTGTGGTGCCAGGACAACAACCTCTCCCTCAAGGTGAACAAAACAAAGGAACTGATTGTGGACTACAGGAAAAGGAGGGCTGAACACGCCCCCATTCACATCTACGGGGCTGCAATGGAGCGGGTCGAGAGTTTCAAGTTCCTTGAGGTCCACATCACCAACAAATTATCAGAGTCCAAACACACCAGGACAGTCATGAAGAGGGCATGACAACACCTTTTCCACCTCAGGAGACTGAAAAGATTTGGCATGGGTCCCCAGATCCTCAAAAAGTTCTACAGCTGCACCATTGAGAGCATCCTGACTTGTTGCATCACCGCCTGGTATGGCAACTGCTCGGCATCCGACCGTATGGCGCTACAGAGGGTAGTGCATATGGCCCAGTACATCACTGGGACCAAGCTTCCTGCCATCCAGGACCTACATACTAGGCGGTGTCAGAGGAAGGACCAAAATATTGTCAAAGACTCCAGTCACCCAAGCCATGGACTGTTCTCTCTGCTACCGCATGGCAAGCGGTACTGGAGTGCCAAGTCTAAGTCCAAAAGGCTCCTTTAAAAGCTTCTACCCCCAAGCCATAAGACTGCTGAACAATGAATCAAATGGCCACCCGGACTTACATTGGCCCCCTCCTTTGTTTTTACACTGCTGCTACTTGCTGTTTATTATCTATGCATAGTCACTTTACCCCTACCTACATGTACAAATGACCTCGACTAACCTGTACCCCTGCACATTGACTAGGTACCGGTACCCCCTGTATAGGCTACTGCCTACACTGAGACCCAATCACTGGACACTTTAATAAATGGATCTCTAGTCACTTTAAACAATGCCACTTGAAATAATGCGACTTTAATAATGTTACATTTCCTAAATTACTCATATCACATGTATATACTGTATTGAGACCCAATCACTGGACACTTAAATAAGTGGATCACTAGTCACTTTAAACAATGCCACTTGAAATGATGTTTACATATCTTACATTTCTCAAGTCACATGTATATACTGTATTTTATAGCATCTACTGCACCTTGCCTCTGCCGCTCGGCCATCACTCATCCATTTATTTATATGTACATATTCTCATTCAACCCTTTGGATTTGCGTGTATTAGGGAGTTGTTGGGGAATTGTTAGATTACTTGTTAGATATTACTGCACTGTTGTAACTAGAAGCACAAACATTTCGCTACACTCAAATTAACAACTGCTAACCATGTGTATGTGGCTAATAAAATTTGATTTGATTTAGCCTCTACTGTTATTTTATTGTGTTACTTAAAAAAATGTTTTAACCTATTTTATTCAGCACGTGACAAATAAAATTTGATTTGATAATATGAATCTGAAAGTTAATTATATTCTCCACACTTTAGTAGTTTATGTACAATGGACTTTTCTGCTTGAAACTTCTGAAATTGACTGTAAAGACACACACAGCGCATCCCGGCGCAGAAACTCAATGAAGGAGAAGAAATAATTATTGAGCAGTAATGACCTTGCTGCGCTGGGAGAAGCTCCTTCTGTGCATGCCTACTCTTGCATACTTCCTATTATTTTTAACATTAACCACCACAATGCAAATAACCATTATTGTGAGGTGAATCCAAATTGATATGTTAAACTTTGACAATTTACATATCGTTTGCAACATACAAATATAGAGGTAAACACACTACTTGCGTTCACTCGATTCCTGCAGACCGCCCTCAACAACATACAATACCTGCCAGTACTCTAGAGGGACGGGAACAAAAGTACATTGGTGGCATGGAGAGGAGTGGGGGAATTGTAAAATACTAATAATTACAACTCTGTAAATAACCCATCCAAGCTGTGAAAACAGATAAAATGAAGAAGAGAAGAGACAAGACTAGAATCCGACCAATGGGATCTGGATGCTGGGGCAAACCCGAACCCAGGTGATCACCACCATCAGGCTCTGCACCCTCTGCCCTCTCGCCGTCTAGTGGGTCTAACTACTTAATAAGTAGCTGTTAGAGGTTTCCTGGACATAGTCCAGACCCCATAGAGGCCCTCAGAACTGTTGCAGACCCCCAAGAACATAAGGAGAGCTTCATTTATCAATCAGACCAATCAGGAGGCCACTTCCTGGGTTAGGGACGAATGGGACGGCCACATGTTGGGGATTACGCCTGAATTCCATACTGATGTAAAACCACCTGATTAACACTAACAGTTACAAAGTTATTGATTAGAAGCCAGAGTTGCATCGAAGTTCGCTATTAAAACACAGTATATATATATATATATATATATATATATTATATATATATATTTCATGCCACGACTAAAGCCAGCAACATAAAATGCTTGAAATGTATAAAATATTTGACATCATATTCAAATGAGGGATTGTCTGAAGTATGGCTAATGGGATAATAATGATGCTAACACTGTAGGCTGATGGGTGCATCCTCTCACGCTGTCAACATAGGTAAAAGAGGGTACGTCCCAAATAGCACCCTATTCACCATTTAGTGCACTACGTTTGACCAGGGTCCCATGGTAGTGCACTATGTAGGGAATAGGTGCCATTTAGGACGCATACGATACATAGTTAAGAGAGCAGTCACCTGAAGCATGTTGTCATTCATCCTTATTTTTCCCCTGCGATGACAAATGACAGGTAGGAGGGTAGCATGGTAGAGGGTAGAAGCAAGTGTTAGAGCCAAGCAGCTTGTCACCCCTTCACTGGGCCCCATGCTGAGGGACGACCTCTTTACACGGTCATACCAGGTCATATACCAGGACCCAATAGGAGCGAGAGAGAGAGCGAGCGAATGTGTGTGTGACAGTGAGAGAGATTCTCCACAGACATAAGCACTAGACCACAGGAAGAATGGTCGTATCCAGGTAGCCAGGGCTTCTCCATAGACATGTGACACGTCACCAAACACACAGCACCATTGTACTGGTGACCATGGGACATGTCATCTTACAACTGATAGACTTCTGTCTGAGATCAATGCTGTCTGAGTAGAGGGAGAAAAAAATCATTTTACCATTATTTTTTGTTTGACCACTCTTTAGAGGAATAGTGGCAAAATAGTAAATTAGATAAGACTTTTCATTAAATGAAAGTCAGATATATTTTCATAATTAAATACATATTTTTGATTGTGCACGTGATTTCATACAAAATATTGCCTCTCTACTCTCTTTATAGAGTAGGATCTAATGCATTTCAAATGTAACAGTCATATTTGCATCGACATTAACCAAAACCCAGGGAATGCCTCTAGAACAGTACGAGAACATGTTGCTTAATGGGTACTCTCACTGAGAGCACCGCTCACAGAAGGTAAGATGGTAAGAGTGTCCAAGTGCTTTTCACATATTCCAGAGCTAAGCAGACTTGTCCGGGATCATAGGATAGCAGTATGGATGTAAAGTCAATGTGAAATTACAGGCTATTAGTAGTTTCTCATTCATCACTGGAATAAATAGCATTTTGTAATGTTGAAGACACCGTATCATGGTGATTGAATTGACAAAACAGTAACAAATGGGATGCAATGAGAAACCATTGTTATTTAAAAAGTAAATACGTAATATAGGTCCACACGTATTTGTATAAATGTTGAATGTAATTAATGTGCTGTCATAAACATCCCATTTTTTTCACATTTCTTTTAATCAATATTATTAAAACACTAATCACATGAAATGTACAAGATGTGAATTGTAAACCGCATATTGTCTCGGTACTAACTCATTGGAAAAGGGAACCCCCTGTGATAGAGGTGTCATTGTTCCCCCTGTGTTCACAGATCTGAAACAAGGAACCGGGGGTATTCCTATACCTCTGTCTGTTTTAGAACTTGAGATAGACGACCCCCCCCAACATATTTAATTTCTACCTTGCTGATAGTATTTATCAGCGATGTCCTGATAAAAACAAAATATGCAATTTAAGCCTGAGCAGGGCTAAGCCGCCGAGGAGGACAGGATTACTTGGGGGCTGGTTGGGACAGACGTCAGATTGTATTGTCATAAAGGGGCCATTGGCCTCTTGGCAAACTGTACCTCAAGCCCCAGATGACAGGCCTTTTCAAGACAGAAAGGGGGAGAAAATATGAAACTTAAATTCTCCATGACAGACAAATTAATGAGTCACAAAATAAGAGAATAAAACAGAGAAAACTAACATTTATGTTAACCCCTCTCGCATACATTTATTCAAATTGATATTTTTGTTCCTTATTTGATCATCGTATTCACATTTCCCTTCAAAATAACTGGTCTTTTCTTTTATTAATGGAGAGAAGGTTCACCATACAAAACACAATGGCCCAGACATAGTGACTGGATGGGATTAAGTTTAATACCAAATCTTGACAGACATATCCTGGAAGCATATAAATCCTATCCAATTTTGGAAGAGAGCAAAGCTGACATGTTTTTCTGGGATTTACCTTATTAATTGGATGGTTAAGTCCATCTAATCCACTCTGATCGCTTACTTTGTCTCAGGGCTTTTTTTCTTCATTTTATATTCTACTGATTGTTTTGCCACATTTAGGCTACCACATATCTAGGAACGTCTAAACAAAGAAATATATGATTCAACTGAATCGATATTGCAACCAAACTGTTATTTTATTTACACAAAAGACAGATGGAAATTAAAGAGAAATGACTTCATATGCAGACAAGGCAAAAACAAGTCAGAAGTCCCCCGGCATTTTCCTACTCAGCTTTGAGTTGGTCTATTCTATGGGAAGAGGAGTATTTCTGGCATGTGGCACAATGCATGTCTGCAATGTCTGAATGACTGGAGGGGATGGAGTGATGGTCAGACAAAGGGCCCCGGGACAGGTCGACTAGACTGCTTCATCATCCTGTGCCGTCACTTTCCCTGGCATGGAAGAAGAGGTCTTGTCTGTCCCTAATCTGAAAGGGTGATCAGTCAGGTGAGAGCTGGGGGGGGGTAGAGTAGGTGATGATGGTCTAGACTCTCTATGCACACCCTCAGGGCCATATAGTGATCTGGGTCAGGATAAAGGTCCAGGCAGCGACAGACTGCCAGACTGGCTGGGCAGGCAGGGTTGGAGTCAGACTCCTCTGTCTCTGTGAAGACTTAGGGCCAGCCAGTCTGTCCTGAAGGGCTGTACGAAAGTCATGTATTTTCAGAGACACAACACAGAGGAGAAAGTCTTGGAGTCTGGGCAACCCTTCAACCCTCTCTCCCTCCCTCTCTCCCATACCTGGGAGACTCCAGGCGCCACAGTGTAACTGCAGTCTCAGGTATGCTGCTGCAGGACACTACTACACTATCTTTCCAGGGCTCTATAGCCTGCCTGGAATCAGAAGAGTCATCCTTCTAGTGCATTCCATTCGATTCCTCCTACTAAGCTAATCTATTCTATTCATTGTATGTGGTGTATGAGGGTTTTTGGAAAAGCCTTTTTTGATGGTTTTCCCCCAATCCCGATACAGTATTCTCACATCAAACAAGAATTCTCACATCAAATCTAACATGAAAGTATTTCCTCCAACTTGTTGCTGTGTAGTACAGCATTGGCCTCTTCTTTTCCTTGTTCTGTTCTCCCTCCCTCTAATCCCCTTCCTCTTAATGTTGTGGCATTGTCATCATGTGTAAGGGTTTAGGATGATTACAAAATAATTTGAAAATAGAATAAGTGAGCAGCCTACGTTGAGGTTCATCGTCTGTCAGCATGGTGACATCTGCAGGGGCAATTTTCATTGTGGTGAGTGTGGTTTTGTGGTAGATGTGCTCTCATTTATCTAAACTACATACTAAGCTGTGGCTGCTGGTTCATTATTCAAACAGGCAACATGGACAAGAATGCACATTTGTTCCTCAATGAAAAATCTTCACTTAAATTTGGGTGATTTCTGTGTATTTTTTGTGGGACCGAAGGACTGTGCAGGGCTTTGTGTTTTAAGTAAGAAGGATTTGAGTGTGATTATGCTTTGACAATGCTGCATTTACTTTTTCACAAATCATACATTTGACTGACTGATATTAAATAGTCTGAATTAGTTGAATTTTTAAATGATTGTGAGCTACAGTTGACAAGATCATTTACCTGGTCCTTGCCTAAAAAATCAGACAGTCTGGAACAAAGCACTGCAAAAAAACCTGGAATGTTTCTTTCCAAGCCAGAATGTTGAATAAGATTACATTTGAACTTACTCTTCACTCTACCAGTTGTCTGTGCGGTAGGTCCTTCAGATGGTTGACATTTTTTACAAAATATCCACAGGAAAGTATTATTTAGCCCACTTTTTAATAATAATAACATAATAATAATGCATTTTATTTAGCGGACACATTTCAGGGTACTCAAGGACATCTTACATTAACAGTAGGCCTACATGATTGGTAAATAATGTATTGTGTCATTTTGGAGTCACTTTTTCACTAAATAAGAATAGTATACATTTCTTAACACTTCTACATTAATTATCCATGATTTCAGATAATCCTGAATGAATCATGAATAATGATTAGTGTGAAAGTTACAGACACAAAAAGATCATACCCTGAAGACATGCAAACCTCTGACCATTACAATAACAGGGGAGGTTAGCTTTTTTGGGGGGAGGGGGTGATATTTGTGAGTCTATCATTTTTTCAGTCATCATTATTCACGATTCATCCAGTATTATCTGTAATCATGGTAGCACCCACATTCATGTAGAAGTGTTTAGAAATATATTATATTCTTATTTACAATGAAAGTTACCCCAAAATGAGACAATACATTATTTACCATTCCTTTCTATTGGGCACAAAAATAATCTGAAACATAACCAAAACAAACAGCAAACGGATCCAACAAATTTGTTGAGTCACAAGCTTGACATAGTAATTTCATGCAATGAATATGGAACCAAATACTTAACTGTTTAATACACATTAAAGTTTGTCCCAATACTTTTAATTTCAAAGCTAACGTTCTGAAGTATAGAGCCAAAATAAGAAATAATGCTTCACTGTGCCAATAATTATGGAGGGTACTGTATGTACAGTATACTGAGAAGACACAGAAGGGGGGTAGACCAGTAAATCATAGACCATAGGCTATAGATTATAGGCATCCTTGAAGAGGTGTGTTTTTAGGAAGTTTTTTGAATTAAATGAATGCATTTGCATGTGTGGGGGGAGTGCATTCCAGTTGCCTGGTGGCAGAGCAGCTGAAGGCCCGGACACCCACGGCGGAGAGGCGGAATGGGGGATTGACAAGCGGAATGGGGGATTGACAAGGAGACCAGCAGAGTTGAAGCGGAGGGAGGATAGGCTGGGAGAAGGTCAGAGAGGTAAGTGCGTGGTTGGTTGTGGAGGGCTTTGTAGGTGATGAAAGGTCGCTGGTTGGAATACCCGAGTCGATGTGTCGATGTGCCCTTGATGACAATTGTTCGTTCTGATATTTATTTATTTATTTTTACCTTTGGATTATGTGTGTATTGTTTCGTTTTCTAGATATTATTCCTGCACTGTTGGAGATAGAAACACCAGCGATAACATCTGCAAATCTGTGTACGCGACAAATAACCTGATTTGATTTGAGCACTTAAACCTTATTTTATCCCAGGGGTGCAGTACTACTATGGCTGACCCTGTAAAACAAACAACACATTTCACTGCACCTATCCGGTGTATGTGAAAATCAAAATAAATAAAACATGGTCTATTTTAGCCTATGCAAAAAACAGACACGAAAAATAACTCAACATAGCTACACATCAACATACAGTATGCTGACTTAAATTGTTTACCGTCGTGCAGAATCAGGAGCATCGTGTGACATGGGATTCTGTTGGCAGAGCAGTCTCTGCCCATGAGCAACCAGCCATCTCTTGAACCTCCACTATCCCATAAACCCTTTCGCTGGAAGTCTATTTGTTCACGATAGACCCGCGCAACGAAAAGGCAGTTAACATGTCTGACAAGAAACAGACTGTAGATTTGGGATTATTAGAGGAGGACGATGAGTTTGAAGAATTCCCAGCCGAGGGTAAATTAATTCTAGTTCTATATGTTACTAATGTTAACCCGTTTTCACGGAATTGTCTTATTTAGCGACTACTTCTCAGACTGGGCCCAACAGTGACTCGGCTAGCTAGTTTAGCAAGCTAGCTAGTTATGCTAACATCAGTGAATAAAAATGTAACTAGCTGGTGTGCTAGCAGCTAACCAGCTATTAGATACTTATGTTCACTGATAGCTAATTAGCGATTGTACTGGCGACAACTTTACATAGTTAAACGTTAGCCAACTAAGGTCAACTATAAAGTAAACAGCACATAACATAAAAGCCAGTTAATTAACTTGAATGTTAGTTAGCTTGCTACGTTGGCTATCTAACTAGCTAGCGTAGTAACTAGTTGAGTAAGAGTTACTTGTTCGGTAGTTGCTTGTCAACTAACGTTTTATAATTTGTAATTCTCATAATTGTATTTATGTGTTCAGATTGGACTGGGTTGGATGAGGATGAAGATGCCCACGTGTGGGAAGACAACTGGGATGATGACAATGTAGAGGACGACTTCTCTAATCAACTAAGGTAAGCCACCTCCCACCTTTTACTTATGACAAATCATTGTACCCCACTCAGCATCTCATCCCTAGAAATGAGAAGTACCACTCCGTTTAAGGGACATGATGCTTTGATTTTTGAGTAGACCTATATGATTTGACATGATATGGCAATGGTAATTAAACAGTAAAAATGGTTATGCTAAATGTTTAGCCACAGCAGATTTCATCAGGCTTTAGACAGAGAGTCTGGGAGGAGAGGAGAGTACTTGGTAGTTGTAGGGTGTCCAATCAAAAATGCATGTTTTGACCAATGGGTAAAATAATGTTAATTGTGTAGATAATCCTCTAAGAAAACCAATGTTCCAAACCCTGCACCATTGAGAGCATATTGACTGTGTATCACAGCATGGTATGGCAACTGCTACAGAGGGTAGTACGTACGGCCCAGTACATCACTGGGGCCGAGCTCCCTGCCCTAAAATGGTCAGATTCTAGGTAGGGCGGTCCGAAACTTTAAAAAATCTTGGCTTACCAAGAGTCGTCTGTTCTTTTGACCAATCGATTGGTCTAAATGTTAAAGCGTGTATTTTTCCTTATAGACACACCCTATGTGTTTTAATCAAATCAACTATATTCACTGAGCTTGTGTGATGCTTTAAGCACACTGTTTGATTAAATATTTAAGACACACAAATGAATAGAGGGAGCCTGACCGGTAATTGATTTGATTGTGCCAGACGGGGCTCAGACTTACTGCACTGTGTAAGTGACTGTGACTAGCACCAGTTGCCTCTCTGTCCTCCCTGCTGCAGTGACCATCAGTGTTAATTGCGCTGTACGTGTTGCTGAATCTGCAACATAATTACTGCCATTTCTGACTTACTCAAAACTTTCCCTATTCCCTCAACCCTTGCTCTCTTTACGTGACCAATAGGGCATTACCTATAGCATATCATAAGCACTACAATAAATTGGTTATAACAAACTCTGAACACCGTAACATAAAAATGGATGCAGGGGGCGTGACAAATAAACTCAAAACGGGGGAATGTTTAGGCTACTGGTTGAGGTAAAGGGGAAGTCAGATGTGTGTAATACATTTGACTAGTTGTGGAAAATACTGGAGATCAAATCAAATTTATTTATATAGCCCTTCGTACATCAGCTGATATCTCAAAGTGCTGTACAGAAACCCAGCCTAAAACCCCAAACAGCAAGCAATGCAGGTGTAGAAGCACGGTGGCTAGGAAAAACTCCCTAGAAAGGCCAAAACCTAGGAAGAAACCTAGAGAGGAACCAGGCTATGTGGGGTGGCCAGTCCTCTTCTAGCTGTGCCGGGTGGAGTTTATAACAGAACATGGCCAAGATGTTCAAATGTTCATAAATGACCAGCATGATTGTATAATAATAAGGCAGAACAGTTGAAACTGGAGCAGCAGCACGGTCAGATGGACTGGGGACAGCAAGGAGTCATCATGTCAGGTAGTCCTGGGGCATGGTCCTAGGGCTCAGGTCCTCTGAAAGAAAGAAAGAGAGAAGGAGAGAATTAGAGAACGCACACTTAGATTTACACAGGACACCGAATAGGACAGGAGAAGTAAAATTGATCAGATATAACAAACTGACCCTGAGATCAAGAAAAATAACGCAAGGAGCAAGCGCTGTGTGCATATTATATGCCAAACAGGTGCTGTTAGATTACAATATACATTTCTGACCGTTTGGAACAATGTAAACAACACTAAATACATTTGAAATCGTACCAGAGGTTTTTATGTTCCACTTTTATTATAGTATAACGACAAAAATTGATCACATTCATTCGTGAATGCAATTTCCAAATGGGAAATGTTTTATTTATCATTTAAGCTAATCAGTGGTAACTCATCATTCAGGGCAGGTAGAGCAGAGCCCATATTTTTTTGTACATACATTTTTTTTTGTAGGGGGGGGGTTGCCGGTTTTGCATGTAATTTTGGCATTAATACGTGTCACATATCAGTTTGCAAACAATGTAAAGATATATATATATGAAATCATTGAGTTAATAAAGCCTCCATAAAAACATGGTCTGTTTTTTGCTTTCTTCAGTAAGGCAGGTGTTTCAGCCTAGCTCGATCCTGACTAGTCTCCCAGTCCCTGCCTCAAAAAAACATCCCAACAGCATGATGCTTCCACCACCATGCTTCACCGTAGGAATGGTGCCAGGTTTCCTCCAGACGCTTGGCATTCAAGCCAAAGATTTCAATCTTAGTTTCATCAGACGATAATCTTGTTTCTCATGGTCTGAGAGTCCTTTAGGTGGAAGTTATTTGTTTCTGGCCATTTTGAGCCTGTAATCGAACTCGCAAATGCTGATGCTGCAGATACTCAACTAGTCTAAAGAAGGATAGTTTTATTGCTTCTTTAATTAGAACAACAGTTTTCAGCTGTGCTAACATAATTGCAAAAGGGGTTTCTAATGATCAATTAGCCTTTAAAATGATAAACTTGGATTGGGTAACACAACGTTCCATTGGAACACAGGAGTGATGGTTGCTGATAATGGGCCTCTGTATGCCTATGTAGATATTCCATAAAAAATCAACCGTTTCCAGCTACAATAGTCATTTACAACATTAACAATGTCTACACTGTATTTCAGATCAATTTGATGTTATTTTAATGGACAAAACAATGTGCCTTTCTTTCAAAAACAAGGACATTTCTAAGTGACCCCAAACTTTTGAACGGTGGTGTATATTTGTTTTTGCTATTGCACGACTAAAGATATCTTGGTGGACCCAACAGCCCGTCGACTAAATGGGGTCATCCCTAGACTCAAGCCACCCTAGTCATAGACTGTTCTCTCTGCTACTGCACGACAAGCGCTATCGATGCACCAAGTCTGGAACCAACAGGACCCTGACTGCTAAATAGTTAGTCCCGGTAGCTATTGGTTATCTGCATTGACCCTTTTTTATATATATTTTGAGTCCTCATACACTGCTGCTACTGTTTATTATCTCTCCTGTTTCCTTGTCAGTTACCCATATGTACATATCTACTTCAATTACCTTGTACCCCTGCACATCGACTTGGTACTGGTACCCTGTGTAAATAGCCAAGTTATCCTTATTCATTCTATATTTCGTTGTCTTTTTTACTCTGCTTTGTTGGAAAGGGCCCGTAAGTAAGCATATCACTGTTAGTCTACACCAGTGGTCACCAACCTTTTCTGAGTCAAGATCACTTTCGCAGTCAAAAAGAAAGCTGAGATCTTCCGCACAGATTAAAATAAACGTTTTAAGTATAACCTAATATCAGTTCTGTAGGAAGGAGGTTTGTGCAGTAGGCCTCAGCCAATATGCTGTAATAATGTACGTCTGCTTGGCCTGCCAATATTGTTCTTCTCAAACTCTATTATATTTCAAAACTCAAGCTTTGATAAGAAAATAGATCAGTTGGTGTATCACTTCTGAGGTACAGCTGAGACTAAATTGAAGTAATTTTCAAATGGGCTTTTTTATTTTACTGTGCTGATGGTACCTGCATCTGATGGTCATGATGTTTTCAAGACAACTGGGAACTCGCAAGCTCAACAAAGATGCCAGAGTTTCCGACTTGGAATTCCGAGTTGGAGGACGTTCAGAACGATTTTCCCCAGTCTGATCAAATTGTTATTTGACTTCCCAGTTGTCTTTAACACTTGGAAGTTGAAGATTTCCGAGTTCTCACTTGTTTTGAGCACTGCATTAGTAGTAGAGGTTGACCGATTAATCGGAATGGTCGAATAATTAGGTCCGATTTCAAGTTTTCATAACAATTGGAAATCTGTATTTTTGGACACCGATTTGGCCAATTTAATTTAAAAAAATTATTATATATTTTTTTTTACACCTTTTATTTAATCTTTATTTAACTAGACAAGTCAGTTAAGAGCACATTCTTATTTTCAATGAAGGCCTAGGAACGGTGGGTTAACTGCCTTGTTCAGGGGCAGAACGACAGATTTTTTTTACCTTGTCAGCTCGGGGATTCAATCTTGCAACCTTACAGTTAACTAGTCCAACGCTCTAACCACCTGCCTCTCATTGCACTCCACGAGGAGCCTGCCTGTTACACGAATGCAGTAAACCAAGGTAAGTTGGTAGCTAGCATTAAACTTATCTTATAAAAACAATCAATCAATCATAATCACTAGTTAACTACACATGGTTGATGATATTACTAGTTTATCTAGCGTGTCCTGCGTTGCATATAATCGATGCGGTGCGTATTTGTGAAAAAGGACTGTCCTTGCTCCAATGTGTACCTAACCATAAACATCAATGCCTTTCTTAAAATCAATACACAGAAGTATATCTTTTTAAACCTGCATATTTAGCTAAAATAAATCCAGGTTAGCAGGCAATATTAACCAGGTTTAATTGTGTCACTTCTCTTGTGTTCATTGCACGCAGAGTCAGGGTATATGCAACAGTTTGGGCCACCTAATTTGCCAGAATTTTACGTAATTATGACATAACATTGAAGGTTGTGCAATGTAACAGGAATATTTAGACTTATGGATGCCACCCGTTCGATAAAATACAGAAAGGTTCCGTATTTCACTGAACGAATAAACGTCTTGTTTTCGAGATGATAGTTTCCGGATTCGACCATATTAATGACCTAAGGCTCGTATTTCTGTGTGTTATTATGTTATAATTAAGTCTCTGATTTGAAAGAGCAGTTTGACTGAGCGATGGTAGGCACCAGCAGGCTCGTAAAAAAAGGACTGTCCTTTTCAAACAGCACTTTCGTGCGTTTTGCCAGCAGCTCTTTGCTGTGCTTCAAGCATTGCGCTGTTTATGACTTCAAGCCCATCAACTCCCGAGATTAGGCTGGTGTAACCGATGTGAAATGGCTAGCTAGTTAGCGGACTGCGTGCTAATAGCGTTTCAAACGTCACTCGCTCTGAGACTTGGAGTAGTTATTCCCCTTGCTCTGCATGGGTAACGCTGCTTCGAGGGTGACTGTTGTCGATGTGTTCCTGGTTCGAGCCCAGGTAGAGGCGAGGAGAGGGACGGAAGCTATACTGTTACACTGGCAATACTAAAGTGCCAATAAGAACATCCAATAGTCAAAGGTATATGAAATAAAAATGGTATAGAGAGAGAGAGTCCTATAATAACTACAACCTAAAAATTCTTACCTGGGAATATTGAAGACTCATGTTAAAAGGAACCACCAGCTTTCATATGTTCTCATGTTCTGAGCAAGGAATTTAAACGTTAGCTTTCTTACATGGCACATATTGCACTTTTACTTTCTTCTCCAACACTTTGTTTTTGCATTATTTAAACCAAATTGAACATGTTTCATTATTTATTTGAGGCTAAATTGATTTTATTGATGTATTATATTAAGTTAAAATAAGTGTTCATTCAGTATTGTTGTAATTGTCATTATTACAAATAAATAAAAATTATCAGATGAATCGGTATCAGCTTTTTTTTGGTCCTCCAATAATCGGTATCGGCGTTGAAAAATCATAATTAGTAGTGCCTTTCACAGTCTCTGCTCTCTCCTTCCTTTCCTCCAGTGAGACTGACCAGAGAGAGGGGACACTGTCTTCCACCTGATGGTGGAATTCTAGTCGCACCGAACCTGCCTCAGGCACAAATTCATGTTGTTCCTATTACCAGATAAAGGGAAATATTCCTCCATATTAAAATGAACATGTCGAGCTGTTAATATTTATAAAAGCGCAGGGCTATCGATACACTTGGGCTACTCAGTCATTGTAGCTGCAGCGCGGGTTTTATGCTTTGTAATAGTGTTGAACTAAAACAATGACTGCTTTTAACTTGAACTCACTCATAGAAACAGCAGCTCTTTGCGGTATTCATTGACAGTCTCTCTGGTCATTGTTTTAAAAGTTAGGAAATCTCACGTAGGCTAGTATCAAACTTCTGTGGCCATGGTCGTCGACGTTGTAGGAACGGTGATTTGAGCTATCCGATTGGCCAGTGCAGTAGGCGAATTCAATTTAGCCACAGCTCTCCTGGTCCATTGGGCAGTTATTTATTTAAATTTTTTTCATGCAAATTATGTTTCCAAAATAGAACACTTTGCCTACCCGGTGCGCAGGGCTTCTGAATCAACTTCACTTACCGCCAACAGAGGAAAAAACTAAAAAGGAGTGCAAGCCTTTGACTTTTCTACAGAAATGTTTGGTGATCGACTAGGAATGCCTTGAAGATTGGTAAATAGCCCACCCATTTTCACCTACCTCATCCCCATACTGTTTTTATTTATTTACTTTTCTGCTCTTTTGCACACCAATATCTCTACCTGTACATGACCATCTGATCATTTATCACTCCAGTGTTAATCTGCAAAATTGTAATTATTCACCTACCTCCTCATGCCTTTTGCACACATTGTATATAGACTCCCCCTTTGTTTTCTACTGTGTTATTGACTTGTTAATTGTTTATTCCATGTGTAACTCTGTGTTGTCTGCTCACACTGCTATGCTTTATCTTGGCCAGGTCGCAGTTGCAAATGAGAACTTGTTCTCAACTAGCCTACCTGGTTAAATAAAGGTGAAATAAAAAAAATAAAAAAAGATCAACCACTGATCTACACCTTTTACAACATTTTTTAAATATCTATCATAATCCATTCAAAAGTTATTGGAGTTTTTACCCTTGTATGATGGTCAGAATTAGGGTGACTAAATAAAAAAAAACCCTGGAAAACTGCATCGCATCAGCTGGGCTGGATTCTGTGCGAGAATTCAGGCTGCTGGCTACCTGACAGGCTCACTCCTGTTGAACTCGTCATATTTCTTGTCGAATCGGCTGGCCATAACAATATAGAGGCAAGATAGATATCAATTTTGAGACATGGCATAGTATTTTCATATTACAACATGCTTTTCATATTTGAAATTCTTGTTATTTTTCAAAGATTTCTCACGCTTGTTTTTGTATCTCTGAAATGTCACTGAGCGTATACCAAGCTTTTACATTTAATTCAGCTCGTTTCATAATAATTCTGCTTTTTGCGACCCGCGGTAACAACTTTGACGTGGACGACCACAAAATGTGAAATCCTCAAAAGTTGTTAAGAGAAACCTGCACTGCTATGTCAACCGAGCTCAGTGTTTATTATCTAATATTAGTTTACGAAATCTGACATTTAGGATATAATGTTAATGATACGTCAGCGAAAGTCCCCACTGAATGATTCAGAACATAAAGAATCACATTTGTCTTGGTAAAATGTATTTTATGACATAAGGGAGTGAAATTTCATCACCAAAATGTGTTTTCATGTCGTCTTTTTATCAATACTTCATGAATGGTGAGTGGTGATCGGATTCTTGAGTTGATAGCATCCGAGCGTACCAGGAGGATTCAATCGGACACTCTCGTAGAAATTCGACTTCCCGAGTCGGAAATAGCTGAAACCTCTATAAATGACCCTCCTAAATCAGAGTTCTAAGTGGGGAAACTCAAACCAGAATGATGATACCCAAGTTCGAGTTGTGACGTTTCATCACTGAGCTTTCACCTTTCTTACCAAGAAGATGGTAAAACACAGCCATTTACAACCTTGATGATGTAGCCTACTTAATTTGATGCATCCAATCTATTGTTTGACATACTGTCAAAGTAAGCAAGCCAATAATAATAATATTATTTGCAATGTTAGCCATCCTATTCGTCTAGCTAAATTCAAGATTAAATCTCATTTGGTAGAAGTTGTTCCGATTTCAAAAGAACCTCTGATGCTTTCGTGACATGTTTCAGAGTTCACCAACTGAGCGTTACGAGAATGCATATTTTCTGGTGGATGAGGCATTCTGTTGTCTGGATAGGCCTGATGAAGGCTCCTGCTTCCAGTTGTTCATCTTCGTGGTGTCTCTTTTCTTACATAGAGAGACATTTGTCAGCATAATTGCGTGTCATTTGTTAATGATTATGCAGGCTTTGAATAATACGGACAGTCTACAATGTGTGCTTCTTGAGTAATTGTCAGCAATATGTGTTTTTATTTATGGACATGTTTAGGCTACTCTTGTTGAATATTCAACTGTTGTATTGACTTGAAGTGGCCAGTCTGTTTTCATTTTTGAGTGTAAGCTACTTCAGACAATTATATTGCATTGTTTTATTCAAACCTTTGATGGCTGCTATTAAGACATTTATAGAAGACCTCATATATGATTATGTTATAAGTCTATAACCTAGTACAAGTAGGCCGTAGCTGCCTGCGTTGTATTTCTTCAGTCGTATATTAAGAACTCTTTTCTCAATCAACATAGATGGCCACTTGTACTTTAACCTCCGGCACTGCTTACATGCATTCCAAATGGTATCCCTTTCCCTACTTTTGATCATGGCCCATAGGGTTCTGGTTAAAAGTAGTGCACTAAATGGGGAATAGTGGGCCATTTGGGACAACCCTTGTAATCACCTCAATTGGCTGATCCTTTTTTTCTCTCTGCAGAGCGGAGCTGGAGAAACATGGGTACAAGATGGAGACGTCGCAGTAGCCGCTGAGTCCACACGGCTGTTGAGATTGGATAGGGATGGACTTGATGTTTTTTATATTTATAACATACTTAAAATGGAGGATGTTTAACATGCTAAACTCGCACACATTTTTGTACGAAACCTTAGCAAGAATAAGGTGTTTCATGAGTAAATCCCCCATCAGAGTTATGTAGACATTAAAGATGGTTCTGTTCAAGTACCCGTTTGTTCACATACTCTTATTTATGCACATTTTCCATCTCTTTATATATAATCAGCTGGTCAGTTACTGCTTTAATATAAATCCATATTTTACAGTGTTATGTTTTTACTATAAAGACCACTTTGGTCCAGGGCTTTGGTTTAACATCCATTTAAATACCACTTTTTGTTAGAGCCATTGATTTAAAATGTAGCTTTACTGCCTGCTCAACACTTAACCTACGTTTTAATGGTCCAGTAATTATTGGCCTGTGTGACACACTCCATCTATTTTAATCCACAATATGAATGTTGCATGATGTTAGTAAAGAGTCAAGTGCTGCACTGCACATTTTTCCATTGTAATGCTCTTAGTTTGAAAACTACCACCCATTTTTCACATGGTTACTCTCCAATATTAAACCATTCAATGAACAGGTGTGTGTCAGTCAGAAGTGGATGGAGAGACACACACACACACACACACACACACACATGCAGTGAGATTTGTGCATAAATTGTGTGTACAGTGTGTGGGTGGGTGTGTGTAGGATGATCCACACACAGGGATGCGTGTTCCCCTCTGCTGTCTACATGCCCTTTGAGCTCATGGCATTGGGCTGGGTCTCAGTCTCAAGGAGAGATTATCCACTGCCGTGTTTGTCAGGGGCAGGGGGGTGGTCTCAGCATGGGGGCCCCTGCCCTGCCTGGGCCTGCCCTACTCCCGACCAGGCCCTGCTTTTCCGGCTCCGCACAGCAGGGACCGCCGCACTGAGCCGGAGGCCAATTTAGCCCAGCCACACTCGCCCCGGCAAAATGATTTCGCTGCATTTGTGGACTCTCAGTCCCACAGTCTTAATGAGAAGAAATGGATGCCAGTATAACCTGCTGCCTGCCAGCTGTGGAGTGGAGAGCTGCTTCCTCTCCTCCAGTGTTGCTCCCTCTGCTCTTTATATGTTGCTGGTAGACCTGCGATAGCTTGTTAGAATAGCCATTAGGGAAGTCTTTTACACATACTGTTTTCCAGTGTTTCTCTACATATTATTGATTATGGTTGTGTTATTAGATACAGTCCTGATTTCCTGTTCAAACCAAAATGGGTTGATTTATTGAATCTATCCTCCACCACTGTAGGCAAAACAGACCATCCTGTCCCCTGTCTTTGCCAGATGATTTTACATTTCTGATCTATTGCTCATGGCTGCTGTTCGTAATGGCGTGTCTCTTTTTAAGGTATGTTCTCTGATATTTGTGAAGTTGCACAGGTGTAAGTCCTCAAGATGAGAGGGTATCTCCCCAGAGGTTATAGCTCCCTCTTCACCAGTGATTATGCCAAACACTCATCTGCAGACCACAATGCAACCGCTCCCTTGTGTGTAAAGCCCTTATGACACTTTCTGATTTCACCAACTGTTCAGAATGGAATTTCAATTAGTCCAAAATGAACATTTGGTGTCTTGACTTTATAGACCCCATTTGAACTTGCAGTTGTGGGTACTACTAGTGTAATATAAAATGTATACATTTTTAAATTTAGGATGTGGGACTAAGATTGACACATTACACAAAGATGTTCATGTTTACTTATGCAGTTAAGCTAAGTGCCAAGAGCCGGATCATTATATTAATTGTTGGAAAGGCAACGGACTGAGAGAATCAGTAAGTGCGAGAACTGGAGAACACAGCCATTTTGTTTGTGCTGAGAGCGGCAGGTTGTCTCACTGTGTTGGGGTTTGAGCAGGGCCTCTGCCCCCCCCAAATTGCTTTTCATTTACCTAACTTTTGTCATTCATTTATAACCCACATAATTCACCTTGACATGGGCAGTCTGCCCACTTTGACCACTATTGATGTGTCAACAATCACATTTCTTGTTTGAACTGAACCCCAATGAGGATTTATTTTTGGACGGTAACATGATTTCAATTTGGACCACTGTTTCATCAATAGACTGCCCCAGTTGCTTTTGTCCACTTTGTCAAAAAAAGAGCATCTGTACATGAAACCCTGGATCATGGTTTGACCATTGTCTTATGTGCTGGCAATATAACCAGCAAGCGGTCTCTATAAAAACAGTGAAAATACTACTGAATACAACACAATTTGTAACATTACAGTTCTATTGTTCCACTGGCCTGGTGGCTGTGGGCGATGTATGGATCCATCCCACTGTGTCAACACTGTAGAGAGGGGACACACAGCATCCTCCCAGGCTATACTTTACTTCCTTCAGACCCTGGTTGGTACTGCTGTCGTTCCAGGGTTCTGCGACCGCAGCAGGCCTCTCCACCACCAGCCAAGAAAGACGGGGGCCGTCGTAGTCGTGCAGGCAGGGGACACGCAGCTGCTACAATAATAGGCCTAATTGCACGTTTCTTTTGTGGGGCTGAAATTAGTGGCAGACACTGCTATATACAATGCCCCCAAAAACCTTGAGTTAAATCTTTTTTTTTTTTAAGTGACACGAGGGGGCGAGTCATTCACCAGAGAGAGAGACCCATCAACGCCCACGGCCAAGCGTCGTCCCACACCTGCACTCACCCTCGCTAAAGTAAACACAGATAATAAGGTGTAATTACTTTAGAAAATAATAGCGAGGAGGGCTCCCTCATGTGACAATGTCTGGCCTGTTTATTGTGGGGCTGAAACAATCTCAGGATAGGGTAGAAAGAATGAGTGGCCCCAGAGCAAGGCAGACATCACTTTCAATGAGGACCCTGCTTTTTTAATGTCTAGCCCGAGTAATTTGTGTGCTTCGTCACCTCAATGGGGATTGACCTTGAGAGTGTGGGCCGGGTGGGTTTTCAGTATGGCAATAAGTTGGACATTGAGGTAGCCCTGATAAAGAGTTTTGTTTTGTTCCATGTGTTTTACTCTACAACCAGTCTAGTTCCCATCTGTTTCTCCATCACACATATTAAAGTTAAGTTCAAAAGGGATAGACTCGTCATAGACCATAGAACATGACACTGGACAGTTCAGACAGTAGGATCATACTGGAGCTTCAGTTTCGTTCAAGAGCGGACAGGCCTTAAACACATCTGACGTGTTCTCACACAGAGAGAAAGAGAAGGGAATGTTTCTTTTTAACGCCATCAGTGGAGGTTGATCACTATGAAAACACAGACTTTAGTTTGATGTCAGTGTGGATTATGGACTTCCCTGCTGCAGCAGAGCAGTTTGACATTCCTCTTCTCTTTGGTCTGGGAGGAATTTTGAGGGAATGAGTGTATAATCTCTCAAAGACATTGAGCAAGAGGTCACTCTCAGCCTAATGTGATATGGACATGCATGGTCCTGCATAGACAATGGTAGAAAACAGTTAGTGTCCCCCAAATGTGACTATATTCCCTATATAGTGCCCTACTTTTGTCATTTGCTATGCAGCCAGTGAAATTCAGTGTGAGCATCATGAAGCTGCTGATGGTACTACTATACTTTACCTTTATATGAAGACTTGACTGCAAGGGCTGAATCAAAAAATACAGTAATAAAACAATGTGGAAAGGACAGCCAGTATTCATTACTCACTATATGTTATGCTATAGCTCTGTCACATCTGCCTACCATACAGTAAAGAACACGACATGGTAAAATTGAGAAAAAGTGGAAAATAGAAGAGTGCTAATCCAAGTGAAAAAATAAATAATTGCCCAACATCTGGGTGACATTTTGTCACATACTGTTACTAACGAATCACTACAGTCGTATTGACTGATTCATGTAATCATGACTCAACATGTTACTAACGGATCACTACAGTCTTATTGACTGATACATGTAATCATGACTCAACCTGTTACTGATGGATCACTACAGTCGTACTGACTGATTTGTGTAATCATGACTCGATTTAAATCCAAGATGGCGTAAAAGTCTTTTGTCTTTTGTCCTCGTCTTGTCCCGTGTATTTATCTTTTTATATATTTTTTCATCGCATATATTTTTCTTAACCTCAACTTCAACATTACTCTCCTGCAATCCGCCTCACCCAATGTGTTATGGATCTGCTATTTTCTTTACTTTTGAACCGGAACCCCAAACAGAAGCTAGTCAGCTAACTAGCTACTAGCTAGTCGTCAGCTAGCCACTGCTAGTGGTCATCAGCTAATCCTCTCGCCAGTCTGCACAGCGCAACTCAAACCAGATCAAATCTTACTTCTTTTTCTCCATATCTCCTGATTCCTACCGCAAGCTCCGAACCTTTTCACCTGGATCATCGCAGCTAGCTAGCTGCTATCTGAGTGGCCACTCCTGGCTAAAGTCTCTGTCCTGAAGCAAGAACCAATTAGCCTGGAGCTCTCCTTTGCTAGGCCCATCTCCCAGCTAGCCGAAGAGGTCCATCAGCCACTCCTTTGGCTACAATACCTATTTTGCCAATTGGCCTGGACCCCTTTAACTGCCAACACGGAGCCCTACCGACCCATCACGACTGGACTACTGACGTAATTCACCTGAGGGAGTTTTTCAACTGGCTCCTCCGTCGCGACATCCTCTGAATGCCATTCTGCTATCCTGCTAGCCGCGGCCCGCTAGCTGTCTAGAGCATATCGGACTGTTAGCTGAAGAAGCCCATCGGACAAATTTTTTGGCCACTATACTTATTTTGCCAATTGCCCTGGACCTTTTTACTACACGGAGCCCTGCTGATCCATGACGACTGGTCTGCCGACGTAACAGCACGAGGGGCTACAAAATACTTTTCCCGTTGCAAAATCCCTCTAAAGCCCTTCTGCTAGCTTGCTAGCCCTGGCCCGCTAGCTGTCTGAATCGCCGTGTCTCCGGCCCGCCGAGCTACTCACTGGACCCCTATGATCACTTGGCTACGCATGCCTCTCCCTTATGTCAATATGCCTTGTCCATTGCTGTTTTGGTTAGTAATTATTGCCTTATTTCACCGTAGAGCCTCTAGCCCTGCTCAATAAGCCTTAGCTAACCCTTTAGTTCCACCTCCCACACATGCGGTGACCTCACCTTGTTTAAATTATTTTTCAACAGACAATATCTCGCACATCATCACTCAATGCATAGGTTTACCTCCACTATATTCACATCCTACCATACCTTTATCTGTACATTATGCCTTGAATCTATTCTACCGTGCCCAGAACCTGCGCCCTTTACTCTCTGTTCCGAACGTACTAGACGACCAGTTATAACCTTTGGCTGTACCCTTATCCTACTCCTCCTCTGTTCCTCTGGTGATGTAGAGGTTAATCCAGGCCCTGCAGTGTCCAGCTCCACTCCCATTCCCCAGGCGCTCTCATTTGTTGACTTCTGTAACCATAAAAGCCTTGGTTTCATGTATGTTAACATTAGAAGCCTCGTAAGTTTGGCCTCCTAAGTTTGTTTTATTCACTGCTTTAGCACACTCTGCCAACCCAGATGTCCTAGCCATGTCTGAATCCTTGCTCAGGAAGACCACCAAAAACCCTGAAATTTCCATCCCTAACTATAACATTTTCCGACAAGATAGAACTGCAAAAGGGGGCAGAGTTGCAATCCACTGCAGAGATCGCCTGCAGAGTTCTGTCTTACTATCCAGGTCTGTGCCCACACAATTTGAGCTTCTACTTTCAAAAATCCACCTTTCCAGAAACATGTCTCTCACCGTTGCCGCTTGCTATAGACCATCTTCTGTGCCCTGGACACCATATGTGAATTGATTGTCCCCCATCTATCTTCAGAGCTCGTGCTGTTAGTTGACCTAAACTGGGACATGCTTAACACTCCGGCCATCCTACAGTCTAAGCTTGATGCCCGCAATCTCACACAAATGATCAATGAACCTACCAGGTACAACCCCAAATCCGTAAACACAGGCACCCTCATAGATATCATCCTAACCAACCTGCCCTTCAAATACACCTCTGCTGTCTTCAACCAAGATCTCAGCAATCACTGCCTCATTGCCTGCGTCCGTAATGGGTCTGCTGTCAAACGACCACCCCTCATCTCTGTCAAACACTCCCTGAAACACTTCAGCGAGCAGGCCTTTCTAATCGACCTGGCCGGGTATCCTGCAAGGATATTGACCTGATTCCTTCAGTAGAGGATGCCTGGTTATTCTTTAAAAGTGCTTTCCTCACCATCTTAAATAAGCATGCCCCATTCCAAAATTGTAGAACCAGGAACAACACAAAAACATCCTGTGGCGTACTGCGTTAGCATCGAATAGCCCCTGCGATATGTTAGGAACCAATATACACAGACAGTTAGGAAAGCAAAGGCTAGCTTTTTTAAACAGAAATTTGCATCCTATAGCACTAACTTAAAAAAGTTCTGGGACACTGTAAAGTCCATGGAGAATAAGAGCACCTCCTCTCAGCTGCCCACTGCACTGAGGCTAGGAAACACTGTCACCACCGATAAATCCGCAATAATTGAGAATTTCAATAAGCATTTGTCTACAGCTGGTCATGCTTTCCACCTGGCTACCCCTACCCCGGTCAACAGCCCTGCACCCCCCATAGCAACTTGCCCAAGCCTTCCCCATTTCTCCTTCACCCAAATCCAGATAGCTGATGTTCTGAAAGAGTTGCAAAATCTGGACCCCTACAAATCAGCCGGGGTAGACAATCTGGACCCTCTCTTTCTAAAATGATCCGCAGAAATTGTTGCAACCCCTATTACTAGCCTGTTCAACCTTTCTTTTGTATCGTCTGAGATCCCCAAAGATTGTAAAGATGCTGCGGTCATCCCCCTCTTCAAAGGGGGAGACACTCTAGAACCAAACTGTTACAGACCTATATCTATCCTACCCTGCCTTTCTAAGGTCTTCGAAAGCCAAGTCAACAAACAGATCACTGACCATTTGGAATCCCACCGTACCTTCTCCGTTATGCAATCTGGTTTCCGAGCTGGTCATGGGTACACCTCAACCTCGCTCAAGGTCCTAAACGATATCATAACCGCCATCGATAAGAGACAATACCGTGCAGCTGTATTCATCGACCTGGCCAAGGCTTTCGACTCTGTCAATCACCATATTCTTATTGGCAGACTCAACAGCCTTGGTTTCTCAAATGACTGCCTCGTCTGGTTCACCAGCTACTTCTCAGACATAGTTCAGTGTGTCAAATCGGAGGGCCTGTTGTCCGGACCTCTGGCAGTCTCTATGGGGGTGCCACAGGGTTCAATCCTCGGGCCGACTCTTTTCTCTGTATACATCAATGATGTCGCTCTTGCTGCTGGTGATTCTCTGATCCACCTCTACGCAGATGACACCATTCTGTATACTTCTGGCCCTTCTTTGGACACTGTGTTAACCAACCTCCAGATGAGCTTCAATGCCATACAACTCTCCTTCCGTGGCCTCCAACTGCTCTTAAATGCAAGTAAAACGAAATGCATGCTCTTCAACCGATCGCTGCCCACACCTGCCCGCCCGTCCAGCATCACTACTCTGGACGGTTCTGCCTTAGAATATGTGGACAACTACAAATACCTAGGTGTCTGGTTAGACTGTAAACTCTCCTTCCAGACTCACATTAAGCATCTCCAATCCAAAATTAAATCTGAATTGGCTTCCTATTTTGCAACAATGCATGCTTCAGTCATCTGCCAAACATACCCTCGTAAAACTGACTATCCTACCGATCCTTGACTTCGGTGATCTACTATCTCTATCTATCTCTACTTCCACACTCATCTTCTGCACATCTGTCACTCCAGCGTTTATTTGCTATATTGTAATAATTTCGCCACTATGGCCTATTTATTGCCTTACCTCCCTTATCCTACCTCATTTGCACACACTGTATATAGACCTTTTCTATTGTATTATTGACTGTATGTTTGTTTGTTCCATGTGAAACTCTGTGTTGTTGTTTGTGTCGCAGTGCTTTGCTTTATCTTGGCCAGGTCGCATTTGTAAATGAGAACTTGTTCTCAACTAGCCTACCTGAATAAATAAAGGTGAAAAAAAATGTTACTGACGGGTCACTATAATCGTATTGACTGATTCATGTAATCATGACTCAAGTTGTTACTTATGGATCACTACAGTCATATTGACTGATTTGTGTAATCATGTCTCAACCTGTTACTGATGGATCACTACAGACATATTGACTGATTTGTGTAATCATGTCTCAACCTGTTACTGATGGATCACTACAGTCATATTGACTGATTCATGTAATCATGACTCAAGTTGGTACTTATGGATCACTACAGTCATATTGACTGATTTGTTTAATCATGACTCAAGTTGTTACTTATGGATCACTACAGTCATATTGACTGATTTGTGTAATCATGTCTCAACCTGTTACTGATGGATCACTACAGTCATATTGACTGATTAATGTAATCATGACTCAAGTTGGTACTTATGGATCACTACAGTCATATTGACTGATTTGTTTAATCATGACTCAAGTTGTTACTTATGGATCACTACAGTCATATTGACTGATTTGTGTAATCATGTCTCAACCTGTTACTGATGGATCACTACAGTCATATTGACTGATTCATGTAATCATGACTCAACCTGTTACTGACGGATCACTAAAGTCATATTGACAGATATGTGTAATCATGTCTCAACCTGTTACTGATGGATCACTACAGTCATATTGACAGATTAATGTAATCATGACTCAATCTGTTACTGATGGATGACTACAGTCGTATTGACTGATTCGTGTAATCATGACTCAATCTGTTACTGATTGATAACAACAGTCATATTGACTGATTCGTGTAATCATGACTCAACCGGTTACTGACGGATCACTAAAGTCATATTGACAGATATGTGTAATCATGTCTCAACCTGTTACTGATGGATCACTACAGTCATATTGACAGATTAATGTAATCATGACTCAATCTGTTACTGACTGGTCACTACGGTCGTATTGACTGATTTGTTTAATCATGACCCAACCTGTGTCAATAACAGCAGTAGTATCAGGACAAAATGTAGAAGTAAATCATAAGGCCTATCATATTCCTTAAATGATAGTATTAATATCATTCTTATGGAACACTGGTTAAGAGTTTATCAGTTCACCCTTAATTACATTTGATCCTGTGTAAAGAAATAAACCTCAATGTGCAATAAGCCTTAAAGGGCTTTCCGAAGATTTTGAGTTTACAGTGACGTCCTCAACAAGCTCCCCACTGTGACTCCATCCACTGTCCTTACAGACACCAATACCCAGCAATTAGGTTTTGTTTTCTATTTTTACTCCAACCCCCCCCCCACTGACCATCTTTGTAAACATTTATAGCTCCCATATCAAGCCATCCATTCTACTGAGCCTAATAGCATTGGACAGTGAAGGAAGAAACATAACAGAACAATTTAGAGAGAGGTTTTTGCAGGCTAATTAGGCACTTGTGTTATCATCATGGCTGGTGACTTATTATCAGTGCTCTGATCATTGTAATTAATCAATCATCTGAGTCACTCATGCGCTCCTACACACTGGAAATGGGAACTAGAGCATCGGTGACCTATAAGAAGCAGGGTATGCATTTGTTTTTAGCCCATATCAATTGTGGTAGTAATGTGATATACCACGTCTGTAAGCCAATCAGCATTCAGGGCTCGAACAAGCCAATTTATAATGTGCAGTTGTCCACTCCCATTTGAATAACCAATTTATTCATAAATATACAGTGGGGAGAACAGGTATTTGATACATTGCCGATTTTGCAGGTTTTCCTAGTTACAAAGCATGTAGAGGCCTGTAATTTTTATCATAGGTACACTTCAACTGTGAGAGACGGAATCTAAAACAAAAATCCAGAAAATCACATTGTATGATTTTTAAGTAATTAATTAGCATTTTATTGCATGACACAAGTATTTGATCACCTACCAACCATTAAGAATTCCGGCTCTCACAGACCTGTTAGTTTTTCTTTAAGAAGCCCTCCTGTTCTCCACTCATTACCTGTATTAACTGCACCTGTTTGAACCCGTTACCTGTATAAAAGACACCTGTCCACACACTCAATCAAACAGACTCCAACCTCTCCACAATGGCCAAGACCAGAGAGCTGTGTAAGGACATCAGGGATAAAATTGTAGACCTGCACAAGGCTGGGATGGGCTACAGGACAATAAGCAAGCAGCTTGGTGAGAAGGCAACAACTGTTGGTGCAATTATTTGAAAATGGAAGAAGTTCAAGATGACGGTCAATCACCCTCGGTCTGGGGCTCCATGCAAGATCTCACCTCGTGGGGCACCAATGATCATGAGGAAGGTGAGGGATCAGCCCAGAACTACACGGCAGGACCTGGTCAACGACCCGAAGAGAGCTGGGACCACAGTCTCAAAGAAAACCACGAGTAACACTCTACGCCGTCATGGATTAAAATCCTGCAGCGCACGCAAGGTCCCCCTGCTCAAGCCAGCGCATGTCCAGGCCCATCTGAAGTTTGCCAATGACCATCTGGATGATCCAGAGGAGGAATGGGAGAAGGTCATGTGGTTTGATGAGACAAAAATAGAGCTTTTTGGTCTAAACTCCACTCGCTGTGTTTGGAGGAAGAAGAAGGATGAGTACAACCCCAAGAACACTATCCCAACCGTGAAGCATGGAGGTGGAAACATCATTCTTTAGGGTTGCTTTTCTGCAAAGGGGACAGGACGACTGCACTGTATTGAGGGGAGGATGGATGGGGCCATGTATTGTGAGGTCTTGGCCAACAACCTCCTTCCCTCAGTAAGAGCATCGAAGATTGGTTGTGGCTGGGTCTTCCAGCATGACAACGACCCAAAACACACAGCCAGGGCAACTAAGGAGTGGCTCCGTAAGAAGCATCTCAAGGTCCTGGAGTGGCCTAGCCAGTCACCAGACCTGAACCCAATAGAAAATCTTTGGAGGGAGCTGAAAGTCCGTATTGCCCAGAGACAGCCCCGAAACCTGAAGGATCTGGAGAAGGTCTGTATGGAGAAATGGGCCAAAATCCCTGCTGCTGTGTGTGCAAACCTGGTCAAGAACTACAGGAAAAGTATGATCTTTGTAATTGCAAACAAAGGTTTCTGTACCAAATATTAAGTTCTGCTTTTCTGATGTATCAAATAGTTATGTCATGCAATAAAATGCAAATGAATTACTTAAGAATCATACAATGTGATTTTCTGGATTTTTGTTTGAGATTCCGTCTCTCACAGTTTAAAAATTAAAGACCTCTACATGCTTTGTAAGTAGGGAAACCTGCAAAATCATCAGTGTATCAAATACTTGTTCTCCCCACTGTATGTTGACATATAGGCCTGATTACAATATCAACAAATAAGTAATGCCACTAAGCAGACTTAGTTATCATACAATTTATACCAAATCACAAAAGTATGATATCCTATAGGAATCACACAGAACTTCTTTATGTTATTGAAATACGATTAGATGTTTGACCACTTCCCTGTGTTCAATCTAAAAGCTATCACATGTGTACTGAGGAGGATCATCCCACTGACTGACAAACACATCAAATGGGAGAAAAACAGGCAAACGCAGGCAAATTATGAACAGCCAGCGAGCGGCAGTGGATTGGAGAGCCTGGGAGGCCTGGCACAGCCACAGTCAATTGTACTGCATCCAACAAGGAAACTATTAATCATGTGTGAATGGCTGTCTGCTTGCAAGACAACACCAACGCTCCAAATCTCTGCCTGAGCCTGAGGCAGGACACACATCCAGCTGAATATGTAGGCATGCGGTCCCTCACACACAGACACACAAATACTGATGCACACAGTCACAAAAACTGTCTGGTATAAAGACAGACAGCCATAAACAAATGCAAGCATGCACACCAGTGGCGGTCAGTACCATTTAAGATGAGGGAGGACGATACATTTTTTATGAGCATGGCCTTATTTCTATTACAGCATATTGGATGACTGTCATTCATTTCCCATTCACCCAGCTCAATGTAACATGGAGAGGGTTAGGCTACTACATGATACTCTAATTTTCCCTGTACCCATCATGAGGTTGCTACAACCTAGCCTATGAATGAAAGTTTACAACGTACAGTTGAAGTCGGAAGTTTACATACACCTTAGTCCAATACATTTAAACTCAGTTTTCACAATTCCTGACATTTAATCCTAGTACAAATTCCCTATCTTAGGTCAGTTAGGATCACCACTTTATTTTAAGAATGTTAAATGTCAGGAATAGTAGAGAGATTTATTTATTTCAGTTTTTAGTTCTTTCATCACATTCCCAGTGGGTCAGAAGTTTACATACACTAAATTCGTATATGGTAGCATTGCCTTTAAATAGTTTAACTTGGGTCAAATGTTTTGGGTAGCCTTCCACAAGCTTCTCACAATAAGTTGGGTGAATTTTGGCCCATTCCTCCTGACAGAGCTGGTGTAACTGAGTCAGGTTTGTAGGCCTCCTTGCTCAAACATGCTTTTTCAGTTCTGCCCACAAATTTTCTATAGGATTGAGGTAAGGGATTTGTGATAGCCACTCCAATACCTAGACTTTGTTGTCCTTAAGCCATTTTGCCACAACTTCGGAAGTATGCTTGGGATCATTGTCCATTTGGAAGACCCATTTGCGACCAGGCTTTAACTTCCTGACTGATGTCTTGAGATGTTGCTTCAATATACTGTATGCACATAATTTTCCTACCTCATGATGCCATCTATTTTGTGAAGTGCACCAGTCCCTCCTGCAGCAAGCACCCCCACAACATTTTGACTTGCCAAAACTGTAGTTTGTTAACAAGTAATTGGTGGGGTGGTTGAAAAATAGAGTTTTAATGACTCCAACCTAAGTGTATGTAAACTTCTGACTTCAACTGTAGGTTCACAGGTCGAGATACATTTTTGGAATCAAAGTGAAAGACATTGACACATTCAACACCACGTTGCACACGCTTGCCTGCATCTACTTGATCTAGGGTGTAATCATTAGTCCAACAGTTGCAAACGAGATTGTAGAAATCTATTGGACAAATTCAGGTATGTTTATCTCCTTTTCGTTCCATTTAAGAATTTATCAACAGAATCGTAGGAATGAATACATCCCTGATCAGTTCACTTTCATAGAAGCCACATACAAACAGCATGATCCCTTTGATAATTTAATAATTGCTTCTCGCATCTACGCGCTCTCCTCCTCTCAACTTTTCCCTTCGCTTGTGGACTTCAGTGCACAACACATCAGGTGTCTGTGACGAGGCAAACATTTTTTTACAAGCCCAACCTTCATATCTTGACCGCTAACCACTACACACAGCCTACATCGGTGTCACCATATTAACGTCATAGTCAACATAGCTACTAGAACTAATGCTTTAGTAAACCAGCTAAAATCACGCAGTACAGTGTACAGTCAGCAAAGAATTTAGGAGTTACACCCGCGGGCCCTAGTGGCAATAAATTAATAAAACCAATAGCTTACCTTGCCTTGGAAGTGTTCCAGTGTTGGATAGCCATAGCCAGCTAGCTAACATAGCATCCCTCTCTGTTTGAGCCGGGTGACTGAGTAGGCTGATCTAGCTAGCTGCATTCGCCAGCTAAGTAAGCAAAAGTGAAAAAATAAATACAAAGAAGTATAGCTAGCTCTCTTTCTCCATCTTGCTTCTCCTTCACTTTTAAAGAAATTAACTTGTTAAAAACTGTTCAACTATTGTTTTTCTCTCTTTGAGTCAACTACTCACTACATTTTATGCACCGCAGTGCTAGCTAGCTGTAGCTTTTGCTTTCAACATTGGGTGGACAACATGTCAGTTCATGCTGCAAGAGCTCTGATAGGTTGAAGGATGTCCTCCGGAAGTTGTCATAATTACTGTGTAAGTCTATTGAAGGGAGTGAGAACCACGAGCTACTTAGGTTTTTTATTGAAATCAATGTACCCAGAGGAGAACGGAAGCTAGCTGTCCTCCGGCTACATCATGATGTTACCCTACAGAGTGTTGTTGAGGCTACTGTAGACTTTCATTGCAAAACTGTGTTTCAATCAATTATTTGGTGACGTGAATATATTTAATATAGTTTCATCTAAAAAAGGATTGTCCTCCCCTTCCTCTACTGAAGAGCCTCCACTGATGCACACATACGCACACACACACGCTCACACACATGCCTATGCTACATCAGATCTATCAGACAAATGTCATCAGGACTTGCTAGCTGTCATGACCTGAGTGTTGAAGTCCGACTCACTTTTCAAGTCTCAAACAGATCTTAATCACCTAGCAAGTCCTTACATTCAATAGAAATGGATGGATATTGCCACATGCATTCACTGAGCAATTTCAAACGTTTGAGGCCTACTATATATTTATTGCTGCTCTGAATCGCAATAGAGAGTTTTTGACATTTCTATTACTCTCTTTCAAGATGACAGATGGACAAAACCTGATATGAGCTTTTTCATTTCACATTTAGGCGCACTTAATTTAACTATTCGTCTTCTGTGTGGCAAAGCAGTTTAGGTATGAGCTAAAGCAGGTGAGGGCTTACTGAAATGAAATAGGAAATTTGTTGTTTATTCCCTCAATGCTACCCCTTCTTGGGATTGGGGGAAAGGGGGCGTGGGGAGTTCAAACTCAAGCAAACAAAGAGCGGGTGTGTGTTTCAGGATGGGGTGTCTGGATGGCATCAGGCGAGGCAGACCAATTAGGACTGACACAGGTTACTCCAGGGGTCTTTACTGAGAAACACCCCTACAGCCTGCTGGGAAAAAGGAGCTTTGAATCCCGGGCTAGAAGCGGATGTACACATGGGTATTCCCTTCTTTTTCAAAATGTTCTGTTTGTTTCTAAAATCATACTACCCCACTATTGGTGGTAGCAGAGCTGTGTCTTGCAGGTTGTGAGCCCTGTCCCCTCATATGTGTTTTATAAGGGACAGTTTGACATGTACTGGGGTGAGAATGCTGGTCCAAAATAGGGTAAGGTTGTCAAACTTTTTTGTTTGTGTGGTGTTTGGGATTCTGTGTATGTAAATACTATATTGGTGACTATTTTTCAATTAGCCTTTTTGCAGGTTTGACTATATAATGTGTTCCATATAGCCACATTTCCATCTGCTTGCATTCACCTCCCCTATCAAGGGGTTTTGGTACGTCCCTTATGCACTAAACTTTTCTGCACGATTACAAATCCACAGGTCAATATAGTCTACCAGTCAACTGTCTATCCTGCCCTCTATCCATAGAGACAATAGTGGTAGTTGGATCGTTTGTCCAAATCTGGCATAGGTTAACTGGCAATCATACTACAAATAAAAGCATTAAAATCTGCACCAATTTTCAAAATAAATCCACAAGATAGAGCAACAGTTGATAGGCAGCGGAGAGGCCTGGCCTCATTGCGAATTAAAGAACAGCGAAGGTACGCGGCTCAGAAAGCTCCCCTATTTTCCTACCTAGACCAGTTTACAACACCACAATACAATACATCATTGCATTATTGTTTTTAAATTTGTACAATTGAGTACAATTCTACTCTAGCCTGTAAACTGCAGTGAAAATGTCATTTGAATGATGGTGCAAAAGCCCTGTTATTTGAATGTTTCATTCCATTAATTTAATTGGGATCAATTGTGGGTGTAATCTCGACAGGTTATAGAAAGGCACAGTACTGGACAGTCTGGCTCAATGTTTTACTTCTGATACTGTTGCCCTGTCCGTTGCCGATCATCATTCTCCCAAGCCATCTATATAGCGTATTCACATAGGCATATGCTCCAGGCAGGCCCAGTTATTCAGGAAAGCTTAACATGCGTTCCGCCTCCATTAATCGAATGGCTATTGCGCAGTTTGGATGCTGGAATTATATTAGAGTGGAGTTGATGAACGTGCGCAGGTAGCCTACAGGAGACTTTTGAAGTAGCCTAATCAGATTAAAACAATGTGACTAGTTGTGTTTATGCCACACATAAAAGGTAATACATTTTAAACGTTAAATGACAAATAGGCTATATTGAAGTGCTAGGTTCTAGGTTGAAGAAAAGCAGCTTGGATCTGAAAGGTGGCAGAACGCGGTTAAACTTTCCTGAATAACTGGGCCTGTTATGACACCTCGAGTTGAACCAGCCCTGTCCCTAATCAACCCTGGTCATAGACATCCTCCTCAATCAATTGTGATTGCAGATCAATATCTCCTTTCCCTGGTTTAATCCCCTTAAATCCAAGATGTAATCACTGTGCTGGCCGCAAACTCGCATGGACACGCACACACACATTCCGCACCCATTTCACTCTAACAGCCAGGTGGCAACTCCTCAGGAAATGGAAAATACTTAAAGATTTGCTGGTGTACTCGTTTGGTTCAAAGACAAACTCCACTTTGATAATTCCCCACAATGCTCCTTGGCAGCCCCTGTGATCAGCAATTATGAGAAAAACCAGAAATCTGAGAGACAACTACTTAAACTGAGGGGAGAGAAAGCCCCCCGACCCCTCTCCTCCTGTCTAATTCTCCTGCTCCCTCCATCCCTCTCTAACCAGAATGCCTCAACCCTGTGTTTGTAGGCAGCATCTGGGTTCATTTAGCCAGGCCTAGGAGGGGGACCAATGTCCTCTCAGGTTGCAGGCTTGAGTGTGGGGCCTTGTTGTTTTGTAGAGGGGCTCAAGCCCCACTGCCCGCCTGGACCTTCTCAAACCGCCCAGGCGGGAGCATCCGCCCAACCCTCCAGAGGACCAATTCCAGCCCATCCCAGATGCCCCTGAACATGTTTAGTGCAGCTCTTTATCTGAACTGAAAGATGTTAAACAGATTCATCCAGAAGCCAGCAGTCTCATTGAGGTTTGGAGAAGAAGGAGTGGGTGGACGGTGGTGATGAGGGCAAGGGGAGGACTGAGTCTGCAAGTGTGTGTGTGTATGCCTGAGTGTCTGTGTGTAGTTAGTGGAGTATGGAATGAGTAGAAAACAAAATAAATAAAGGTATAGTGAATCCATAATGCAAGAATCAAATCCCCAGCGATGTAGGTCAATTAACTTTATCATCTCCCTCTTATAGTCTTTAAAAAGCTCCTTTAATCTGCTCTGGGGTCAGGTCTTAGCAACAAATCTCTATGAGCCAGACATCTGTAAGTGTAAACGTTCCTATTCGATCTTCCATCCCATGTCTAACGTCAGAACTATTTATCAGTCTGGTCTTTGAATGGAACCAGAGTGAGTTTGATTGGTTAAGTAAGTTGTTGATGTTATTCTAACACAGAATTATTTCAGAGTAAACAAGAAAGCGCTTGTCATGGTCTATTACACATAAAGCACTGCATGTTACAGATGATATTCCTGCATTATGTTTGACATCCCCCTGATTGGATAGATATGGATACAGATGGAGAGATACATTGTTGGTTGCTAGGCAGAAAGATGTGTACTTATACTTTGGGAGACCAAAGTATTACACAAATCAATGAATGTTTTGAGATTATTTTTTTTGTTTGAACCTTTATTTAACTAGGCAAGTAAGTTAAGAACAAATTCTTATTTACAATGACGGCCTACCAGGGAACAGTGGGTTAACTGCCTTGTTCAGGAGCAGAACAACATATTTTTACCTTGTCAGCTCGGGGATTCGATCCAGCAACCTTTTGGTTACTGGCCCAACACTCTAACCACTAACCACTGTTGCCCCAAAATGTAGATCCTGTACTCATCTTAAATGTGGTTTTAGATTTATAGATACTGTAAATAACATTTTATAACCATTATAAAATAAGTAATTTCATAAATTGCCTTCAAATGGCTATTATAATCATATTCTTATTTTAATGCAAAGCACATTTATTTCTCTCAGTCCTCCCATCCACACTATCTGGCAGCTTGTTTGTATTGTGGTTTGGTACAACAAAGTTATATAAAACCTATTTTTGCATGCTGTTGATTTGCAGGGTTTGTTGTTGTACAATGCAAGGCTTAGCAGTTTGCAGACACTTGATGTTTGCATTGCGTGTTACATAGCTAACACAACTGGAACTGGTAAGGCCTTGGCTTACAGAGGGTTTTAAAAACTTTTTCTCTGTCATAGTAGGCTAGGCCTTAGACAAATTCATCTGGACTTGAATATTCTCTTTAAAGGTCCAATGCAGCTGTTTTTATCTCAATATCAAATCATTTCTGGGTAACAATTAAGTATCTCACTGTGATTGTTTACAATTAAAATTGCCCAAAAGAAGAAAAATAGCTTCTTAGCAGAGAGCAATTTTTTCTTAGCAAAATAATTTTGCTAGGACTGTCTGGGAGTGGCTTGACTGGCAAGAGGGAACCCGAAATCTAGCTGTTATTGGCAGAGGTTTGGAAATCTCTGTTTCTTATTGGTTTATTAACTACTTTACCTCTTGGTGATGTCACCAGGCAGTCCAAAACTTCATCCCACCAAAACAGGCTGAAATTTCAGGCGGTCTTTTCAAACAGCTCTTACACTAAAGGGGCATTCTAATTTTCACAATTTCACAGTGTTATTCCAACTTCAAAGTGGGAAAGTATATGTAAAACACAGGAAAAATCTTTTGACTGTGCTGGGCCTTTAACAAAAAATGTTGGGGTATTTTTTAAATACGAGTTAGGCTATGTAAGCATAGCTCTGACTAGTAGAGATTATGTTAATGTGATGATTTATATTTATATCCAGAGGCTGTTCAGGTGTACCAAAAATGGTTCTATAACTTCATTAATGGAAAACTGTGAAGCTGCTGCCAAAAGGTGACCCTTTCCTTCAGGTCAACAACGTCCACATGACCACATCCACCACACTCCCCTCTGATCTTCCATGATATCTTTCATCCTAAAAATGCAATTGAAAGGCACATCCTACCAGAGAAAAAAACACAAGGGAGAGACAATAGGAGAATAAAGTCTTCAACAAGTGACTTATACAAGCAGAACTATGTGAATACACTTAAAGATAAATAAAAATACATTTGAGTGACTGACAGACGACGGCAATAAGTAAGCCCAAACTGGTCATTTACAGCGCTATTTGAGAGGCCGCCACTAACCTGTCAGCATTTCAAACCCAAAACACAACTTTTCAAGAACACATCTCCTTTACTCTGTTACTTTTAATCGAAAGTCTTTAACCCCCTTTGACCTCTAGGGTCCACAGTTATTGACCGTTAATAGGGACTGTGTAGTCGGTGGAGAGACCCAAAGTGGTATAATCATTTGTTTATAACTCTGGGTCTATTTTTGAAACGCTGTGTTTAGATGGTTAAAATTAGAAGATTGTCGTCCATCACTCATCGCTCATTCCGTCAGGATGCGTGGTTTCTCTGGGACTGAGAGGCCGGGAGAGGTGACCCCCCCAGGTCAGGAGGTTTCAGAGGTTCCAGAGTTTATCCCCATTATTCAATCACTCATGGGACCTTGGACGAAGACCAGTCGGGCTTTTGGATTTGTTTTTGTCATGCAATTCTGTTCCTAAAAATAAAACAGAGAAACCAGACCAGGGAATTTAATGATTTAGTAACATTGTGTTTCTCAAATGCCTATTTCTCATGTAAAATCCCTCACAATTCGATTATAGATCAATTATTTTTACATGAACAAATAGTGGATGTAGGCCTGTGCGCAAAACAACGCAGTCTCATAGCTCACAAATGCTGCAAATCATAACAGCAACCGGCTATAACACACCTCTGTGTTCTACCTACAGTAAATGTCACAAATAAGTCATTTAATACAAGACTGACAGAGATAGATAATGCCGTGTCAAAGGACCAAATCATTCATGTTTAAATCTTCTCAAATATTGTCCTACAACCAAATTTAATACAGGTTATGAGATTGCATTAGCTCATAAAACGTTACTCACAGCCATTTTTCCAATAAACGATAAACTGTGTGCCATCAATATTTGGGAGGGATGTGGGCTATGCCCTGGCGAAGGCCATTTTGAGAGGAGCAGACAGCCTGCTGAGAAAAATACAGGGGTTCATGCTGGTGATCGGGAATCCGAAAAACCACTGGCAAAAAGCTATGAATTATTTTAAGCGCAAAATGCATTTTCTTTGAAGACCATGTGCCATTAGGGCCCTTTTGCTCCCTTTTAAATTGTTTTTATGCTATGAGTAATGTTAACCTTTGCTTTTGTAGTCATGTAATTCTCTCTCTCCCTCTCTCTTTCTCTCTTCCCGACACAAAGCATAGATGGAGGGATGGAATGGCTGGAAATAAAGTAGCGAAACCATTTACTGTGGGGAAGAGAAGGAGAAACCTTGTATGCTCTCTTCCATAAATGCCCCTTTTCTGCCTTAGATCTATAGGACAGGTTCTTTCTCAGAAGCTATACGTCTGATGTTGAAAATAATTGAAGAACTGCTCTACTCACTGGAGAAATACAAAAGACCATTACAACAGTGCCTTCAGGAAGTATTCATACTTTAGTGCCTAATTGCAAACAGGATGCATGTTTTGGAATATTTGTATTCCTTACAGGCTTCCTTGTTTTTACTCTGTTATTTAGGTGAGTAATGTGGAGTAACTACAATGTTGTTGATCCATCTACAGTTTTATTATATCACAGCCATTAAACTCTGTAACTGTTTTAAAGCCACCATTGGCCTCATGGTGAAATCCCTGCACAGTTTCCTTCCTCTCTGGGAACTTAGTTAGGAAAGACACCTGTAACTTTGTAGTGACTGGGTGTATTGAGACATCATCCAAAGTGTAATTAATAACTTCACCTTGCTCAAAGAGATATTCAATGTCTGCTTTTTGATTTTTTAGCTACCTACCAATAGGTACCCTTCTTTGCGAGGCATTGGAAGACCCTGGTCTATGTGGTTGAATCTGTGTTTGAAATTTAGTGCTCGATTGAGGGACCTTACAGATAATTGTATGGGGTACAGATGAGGTAGTCTTTTAAATATCATGTTGAACACTATTATTGCACGCAGAGTCCATGCAATTTATTATGTGACTTGTTAAGCACCTTTTTTCTTCCTGAACTTATTTAGGCTATCCATAACAAAGGAGTTGACTCAAGACATTTAATATTTTAATGTTTTATTTATTTGTAATAATTTCTAAAAACAATTTCACTTTGACATGATTGGGTATTGTGTGTAGGCCCGTGACACACAATCTCAATTTAATACATTTTAAATTCAGGCTGTAACACAACAAAGTGTGGAAAAACTTAAGGGTGTGAATACTTTCTGAAGGCACTGTACATAGATATGGATGGAACAAGATTTTTACATTCTTCACTCAATGGCAGCCAGGAAAGGTACATAAGCCTATTACCAAAATGAATAGTATCAGATCATGTTTAACTAAATGCGTCATAGGTTGTGTAGGCACAGAGCCAATGTCAGTCATATCCTAGTATAGGTGTACTGAGAGGATACAGAGATCTTATGATGATGATAAGCTTCATAAGAAAGATAGAGAACTTTGAAATAAGGAATGATTGCCAACACCTTACTCTAATACCTGTGTAGTAACAGCGTATTCATGTAATATGGATGGTTACATAACGATGCCTGCCACTGCCTACCTCTCTACCGCTCCATACCACGTGAACACTTTAGCTGCCTTGATCTCCTCTATTCACTGCACCGTTAGACAACCGCGCGTGATTTCCATGGGAACGTCGTCACGCAAAAGGAAATTACCGGGTTTGCTTGGTCAGTGGGCTTGGTTGGTTGACAGTAATCTTGCTATGGCTGCAAAGGTAAGCTCACCTTTTCGAGGAAAAACATACAGTTTTGGTCAGTAGGTGAACTAGACAATGTCGGAATAGATAACGACACCTTCGAACGCAGGAACGACTTTCTCATATACTGCCCCCCCCCCCATCTATTGATAGATGGCTAGTCAGCTAGCTACTAGTTAGCCTGCTAAGAGGATGTTCGAGGTTAACATTAGCCAGTGGCAATGACATTGGGCTTTACAGTGTAGGAGGACGGGGCTACTTGCAGAAGTCAAGGTTGTAATGGGATGCATCTTTTCCCTGTGATGCACTATGCGGAAGCCGGTTATCAGACCAACCTGTCAGTGAAACCAGTGGTCTCTGTTCCTCCCTTTCCCCACGTCCCGTGTGGCCGGCTGATTAGCATGTCATTGATTTAAAGCCGGCTGTAGCCTAGTAACCTTGGTTAGCATAATGCTACATGAGCTTCTCCCCGTACACATACACTACAGTAATATAAGGCTTCTGTTGTTGCTCGCTCCACTGGGGCCAGTTATTAATTCACGTGATCAAATTCTACAACGTAGATTAGGCACGTGCCCCGTGTCTTTAAATGTTTTTTAAATTTATTTTTTTAAATAAATGAATGGCGTTTAACAATTGTATTTTTTAGTACAACAGTTAAGTCAACTAGTAACATCTATTAAGAATCCAAAGTGTATTCCTCTTTTGTATTCCATGTGTAGACCCACTTCCAGTAACATCCTATATGATTCAAAGTCTGGCAAAGTTACTTTATTGCCCTACAACAGCACTAAGTCATGTGCTTTGAGACAAAACTCCACATTACAAACGCCTAAAATCTACAGTGGCACAAAGATTAGATTTAAGGTGTGTCTGAAATGGCACCCTATTCAATATAGTGCACTACTTTTGGGTAGTGTAATAGGATCAGGATGCCATATCAGCCCTAGTTTTTTAAAGAACAAGACTAGCAGATCTCTGAACAACAAAAGCTGCAATACGACACCTGATGCTGTGAGAAAAGGTGAAACCAATCAATATGTTCACAAACAGTGATCAATAAGTGCTATGAACAGTCAGGTGTGAGATACACGGGGACACTGTTCCAAAGCGGCACTATGGAATAGAGAGATCATGTCGAGGGCCTATGCACAGCACATGCTTCCTTAAAGGACAACTACATACACAGCTATTTTTCATTAGGTCAGAAGCTGCCATTACAAAAGCTACATATCCAAAGACATGGGCTGTGTATGAAACAGTTACTAGAGGTCAAATCCTTGCTTCCTCTTTTCGTTCATCTCTCAAAGCTTCATTGGTGGTATAAGGATATTACCTTGGATCCTATCCTCCAATGCCATTTGAAAGGAATTGAGGATTTGAAGGCTAGTAACATTTAGACATCCGTGGAGTAGAAGCAACAAGGAGACCAATATCCACATGTAAAACTATAGCAAGTACACTTATAGCAGAGAAGCTAAATTCACAAACGGGGAGAACTTATTTTTCTTCATAAAGTGGGTGGCAAGGAACAAAAATACTGGCCATCAACTAAATATAAATCCATCTTTGGATACGTAAAAAACCCTATAGTATACAATTCCCCCATAGACTGAACTGTTCAGTTTTTTGATGTCTCGGCACCGCCCTCTTTGGTTTCCTTCTTAGCACGCACCTCTTCCAGTTTCTTGTCCTTCTCCTTGAACTTCTCACTCATGGCTGCCTGAAGGGCCTCGTTTTCTTTGTTAGCCTCCATCTTCTGGTTAAGCTTCTCCGCTATCTTGCTGAAGTTGTTGTTCTCCTCCATGGCTTTCCTTTGCACCTCCTTCTCACGCTTCTCAGCGAGGTGTTTCAGAACCTCCGCTTCATGGGACCTCCTCCTCTCCTCTGCAGCCTCTAGTTTCCTCTGGATCTCCTCCAGGGACAGGTCCTTCTTCTTGGGGGGAGAAAGGGGGAACTCTCCCTTGGCGTCTGGAGCTGGAGCTCCTAGGATCACCTCGAACACCTGGCCAGACGCACGTTTGTCCATCTCCTTAACCAATATATCTCCGCAGGAAGAGGCCATTTCAGCAGTGGACAGAGTCAATGTACCTTCACAAACAGTGAAACCAACTCCTCCTCAGCACCCAGACTTTAGCTGCAAATTTTCTGTGCCCTGTGTCTAGTGCCATCTTCTGCCTCGAGCCATGTTTTTGAATGAAGAAAGTTTCCCTCCCCCCAAAATGTAATAACTTATAAACTCACAGCTGAATCCCCTATTATTATGTACAGCCCCGTTTCATATAATAATTCCATATAAAGACAGCAATATTGACCTGTTGAATCTTAACATTGTCAAATGATACAGGTGCAGCTATTCCCTCCGCAAGGCTATCAAACAAGCTAAGCGCCAATACAGAGACAAAGTAGAATCTCAATTCAACGGCTCAGACACAAGAGGCATGTGGCAGGGTCTACAGTCAATCACGGACTACAGGAAGAAACCCAGCCCAGTCACGGACCAGGATGTCTTGCTCCCAGGCAGACTAAATAACTTTTTTGCCCGCTTTGAGGACAATACAGTGCCACTGACACGGCCTGCAACGAAAACATGCGGTCTCTCCTTCACTGCAGCCGAAGTGAGTAAGACATTTAAACGTGTTAACCCTCGCAAGGCTGCAGGCCCAGACGGCATCCCCAGCCGCGCCCTCAGAGCATGCGCAGACCAGCTGGCCGGTGTGTTTACGGACATATTCAACCAATCCCTATACCAGTCTGCTGTTCCCACATGCTTCAAGAGGGCCACCATTGTTCCTGTTCCCAAGAAAGCTAAGGTAACTGAGCTAAACGACTACCGCCCGTAGCACTCACATCCGTCATCATGAAGTGCTTTGAGAGACTAGTCAAGGACCATATCACCTCCACCCTACCTGACACCCTTGACCCACTCCAATTTGCTTACCGCCCAAATAGGTCCACAGACGATGCAATCTCAACCACACTGCACACTGCCCTAACCCATCTGGACAAGAGGAATACCTATGTGAGAATGCTGTTCATCGACTACAGCTCGGCATTCAACACCATAGTACCCTCCAAGCTCGTCATCAAGCTCGAGACCCTGGGTCTCGACCCCGCCCTGTGCAACTGGGTACTGGACTTCCTGACGGGCCGCCCCCAGGTGGTGAGGGTAGGCAACAACATCTCCTCCCCGCTGATCCTCAACACTGGGGCCCCACAAGGGTGCGTTATGAGCCCTCTCCTGTACTCCCTGTTCACCCACGACTGCGTGGCCACGCACGCCTCCAACTCAATCATCAAGTTTGCGGACGACACAACAGTGGTAGGCTTGATTACCAACAACGACGAGACCGCCTACAGGGAGGAGGTGAGGGCCCTCGGAGTGTGGTGTCAGGAAAATAACCTCACACTCAACGTCAACAAAACTAAGGAGATGATTGTGGACTTCAGGACACAGCAGAGGGAACACCCCCCCATCCACATCGATGGAACAGTAGTGGAGAGGGTAGCAAGTTTTAAGTTCCTCGGCATACACATCACAGACAAACTGAATTGGTCCACTCACACAGACAGCATCGTGAGGAAGGCGCAGCAGCGCCTCTTCAACCTCAGGAGGCTGAAGAAATTCGGCTTGTCACCAAAAGCACTCACAAACTTCTACAGATGCACAATCGAGAGCATCCTGGCGGGCTGTATCACCGCCTGGTATGGCAACTGCACCGCCCTCAACCATAAGGCTCTCCAGAGGGTAGTGAGGTCTGCACAACGCATCACCGGGGGCAAACTACCTGCCCTCCAGGACACCTACACCACCCGATGTTACAGGAAGGCCATAAAGATCATCAAGGACATCAACCACCCGAGCCACTGCCTGTTCACCCCGCTGTCATCCAGAAGGCGAGGTCAGTACAGGTGCATCAAAGCCGGGACCGAGAGACTGAAAAACAGCTTCTATCTCAAGGCCATCAGACTGTTAAACAGCCACCACTAACATTGAGTGGCTACTGCCAACACACTGTCAATGACACTGACTCTACTCCAGCCACTTTAATCATGGGAATTGATGGGAAATGATGTAAATATATCACTAGCCACTTTAAACAATGCTACCTTATATAATGTTACTTACCCTACATTATTCATCTCATATGCATACGTAGATACTGTACTCTATATCATCGACTGCATCCTTATGTAATACATGTATCACTAGCCACTTTAACTATGCCACTTGGTTTACATACTCATCTCATATGTATATACTGTACTCGATATCATCTACTGTATCTTGCCTATGCTGCTCTGTACCATCACTCATTCATATATCCTTTTGTACATATTCTTTATCCCCTTACACTGTGTATAAGACAGTAGTTTTTTTTTTTGGAATTGTTAGTTAGATTACTTGTTCGTTATTACTGCATTGTCGGAACTAGAAGCACAAGCATTTCGCTACACTCGCATTAACATCTGCTAACCATGTGTATGTGACAAATAAAATTTGATTTGATTTGATTTGATTTGACATTTGCACATCGTCATTGAGACTTATAGTGCCTTGCAAAAGTATTCATCCCCCTTGACGTTTTTCCTATTTTGTTGCATTACAACCTGTAATTTAAATAGATTTTTATTTGGATTTCATGTAACGGACATACACAAAATAGTCCAGATTGGTGAAGTGAAAAAAAGAAAAAAAAATGCTTTAAAATAAAAAACGGAAAAGTGGTGTGTGCATAATGTAGCGACCTGCACAGACAGTGGTGTGTTATGTGTTAGGCTATTAGTGGGTTGTGTTGTACTTACCAGTGTTCGCGGGGAACGACATGCCAATCAACCTGCTATCTGCCAATCACGGGAATGCCTGGAATGTTCTGATGACGGGCATCCTGGTGGTTGGCGGAGTGGCGTGGAGGGTGGTTGGGCAGGGGGATGGAGCATTGGAAGTTAAGACCAGGTTTAGCCTTTGTTCTCTCTCTTATGTCTGGGCTTCACAAGAGAAGGTCACGATTGGCTTGTGTGGTATCTTTCATTTATTTGGCGTGGGCTACGGCCAAACAGTAGCCTGTGTAAAGTTGGGTTAATTAACTGTCAATTCGTAAACTCAATCCTCTGTCTGACAATTGTTCCTTTATGATCTAGTCAGGTCATTATATTGGTGTCAGAAGTAAAAACATTGATAAAAGTTAGCCAGCTAGGTAGCTGACTTCTGTGGCTAGCTACCGTAGGTGAGAACGGGGGTTGAAAATGCTTAGAGGGAATCTGAAAGTGAAGTGAAGGTAGGGGACGATTATGTCCAAGGAGGTGCGCGTGCATGGACGTCGGAGGATCTGGCTGAGGAGATCGCCAGGGCGTCGGAGCCCAGAGGTCGCTTGAGGGAGGACGTTAGAGTGATGGCGGCTGAAGCGTGCATGAGTCCTTCGTCGACTGTGCTTCGCACGGATTCTGGTGGGCGGACTGAAGGGGTGACATCGATGCGGCGGGACGAGGAATCTGGGGTTCAGGATGTAAACAAACATGGCGGTGCCCGGTTCCCGGCTGCGTCCGTACCTGTTAAGACCCTGAAGTATTCCGGTAAGGCGGATTGGGAAGCTTTTCATGCTCAGTTTGAACTGTTAGCTCATTTGATGGGGTGGTCGGATGAAGATAGGGCACTGCAGTTGGCTTTATGCCTCACTGATGATGCTCTGGCCTGTTTGATAATGATTATTCCCGAGGACAGATGTGATTATGGTGCTTTAGTGGGAGCACCGAAGAGGCGCTACGGACAGTGGGTACAGCCCGGGCCACTGCGCTCCGAACTGAGTAATAGACGCAGGCAGCCTGGAGAGCCTCTACGGGTGCTAGCTAGTGACATTGGGAGCCTCTCTCGGCTGGCATATGCACACATGCCCCCCTCCGTGCAGAGCGAGCTAGCACGGGACCAGTTCATACAGGCGCTCTCTCCTACAGAGCTGCGCATATCCCCCATGTCCCCCAGAGCTCAGGGAAACGGCTCGGGGTCCGCATAGACCGGGTATTGCGGACCCCTCGTTTCCTATCCCAACCACCATCTTCTTCAGGAGGAGCCCACCGGCACAGACGGGGAAGCAAGGCTCCACTTCCCCCAGAAGCAGACGAGGGCAAGCGGATGGAGCCTGTTGTTGTGGTGGGCCAGACCTGTGTTGGGGACTTTTGTCATGTCCCTGTCACTGTGGAGGGGGTGCCCTGCTCTGCCCTGGTGGACACTGGGTCCACAGTAACCCTGGTGAGGCCAGATATTGTGCCAGGTTGGACTCACAATGTGAGCCTACAACTGTGCAGCTCCGCACAGTCACAGGTGAGCTGGCAGCCATGAAAGGGAAGGGAATAATGACTCTGACAGTAGGGGGCAGGTCTGTGCGTCATCCTGTGTGGGTGGCGGCTTTGCAGGACCCTTGTATCCTGGGGTTGGACTTTTCTTAGCACAGGCTGCCAGTTAGACCTAAATGGGGGCACACTGAGCTTCCAGGGAGGGCTGGCAGTCACCATGGCCCCCCCTCATGTCACATTCACTCAACCCAACAAACCCTTTACTCCAACAGTTAAAACAGCAGAGACTCATGGCTGAAACCACTTTTAAAGAATAACCAGGCATCCTCTACTGACGGGATGAGGTCAATATCCTTCCAGGATACCCAGGCCAGGTTGATTAGAAAGGCTTGCAGAGACTCATTTTGCAATTCGTTCCAGTCATTGGCAGCAGAGAACTGGAAGGAAAAGCGGCCAAAGGAAGAGTTGGCTTTGGGGGTGACCAGTGAAATACACCTGCTGGAGCGCGTGCTGCAGGTGGGTGTTGCTATGGTGACCAGTGAACTGAGATAAGGCGGGGCGTTACCTAGCAAAGACATAGATGACCTGGAGCCAGTGGGGTTGGCGACGAATATGAAGCGAGGGCCAGCCAACGAGAGCATACAGGCCACAGTGGTGGGTAGTATATGGGGCTTTGGTGACAAAACGGATGGCACTGTGATAGACTGCATCCAGTTTGTTGAGTAGAGTGTTGGAGGCTATTTTGTAAATGACATCGCTGAAGTCCAAGATCGGTAGGATAGTCAGTTTTACGAGGGTATGTTTGGCAGCATGAGTGAAGGATGCTTTGTTGCAAAATAGGAAGCCAATTCTAAATTTATTTTTGGATTGGAGATGCTTAATGTGAGTCTGGAAGGAGAGTTTACAATCTAACCAGACATCTAGGTATTTGTAGTTGTCCATATATTCTATGTCAGAACCGTCCAGAGTAGTGATGCTGGACGGGAGGGCAGCGATCGGTTGAAGAGCATGCATTTTGTTTTACTTGCATTTAAGTTGTATGCCATTGAAACTCGTCTGGAGGTTAGTTAACACAGTGTCCAAAGAAGTGCCAGAAGTATACAGAATGGTGTCATCTGCGTAGAGGTGGATCAGAGAATCACCAGCAGCAAGAGCGACATCATTGATGTTTACAGAGAAAAGAGTCGGCCAGAGATCCGATTTGACTCACTGAACTCTGTCTGAGAAGTTGGTGATTCAGGCGAGGCAGTCATTTGAGAAACCTGTCTGACAGAGTCGAAAGCCTTGTCCAGGAAGATGAATACAGTTGCACAGTATTGTCTCTTGTCGATGGCGGTTAGGATATCGTTTAGGACTTTGAGCATGGCTGAGGTGCACCCATGACCAGCTCGGAAGCCAGATTGCATAGCGGAGAAGGTATGGTGGGATTCGAAATGGTCGGTGATCTGTTTGTTAACTTGCCTTTCGAAGACCTTAGAAAGGAAGGGTAGGATCGATATAGGTCTGTAACAGTTTGGGTCTAGAGTGTCTCCCCCTTTGAAGAGGGGGGGGATGACCGTGGCAGCTTTCCAATCTTTGGGGATCTCAGATGATATGAAAGAGAGGTTGAACAGGCTAGTAATAGGGGGTTGCAACAATTGCGGCGGACAATTTTAGAAAGAGCGGTCTAGCCCAGCTGATTTGTAGGGGTCCAGATTTTGCAACTCTTTCAGAACATCAGCTATCTGGATTTGGGTGAAGGAGAAATGGGGAAGGCTTGGGCAAGTTGCTATGGGGGGTGCAGGGCTGTTGACGGGGTAGGGGTAGTCAGGTGGAAAGCATGACCATCCGTAGAAAAATGCTTATTGAAATTCTAAGTTATGGTGGATTTATTGGCGGTGACATTGTTTCCTAGCCTCAGAGCAGTGGGCAGATGGGAGGAGGTGCTCTTATTATCCATGGACTTTACAGTGTCCCAGAACATTTTGGAGTTTGTGCTAGAGGATGCAAATTTCTGTTTAAAAAAGCTAGCCTTTGCTTTCCTAATTGCCTGTGTATATTGGTTCCTAGCTTCCCTGAAAAGTTGCATATCGCGGGGGCTATTCGATGCTAATGCAGTACGCCACAGGATGTTTTTGTGCTGGTCAAGGGCAGTCAGGTCTGGAGTGAACCAAGGGCTATATCTGTTCCTGGTTCTACATTTTTAGAATGTGGCCTGCTTATTTAAGATGGTGAGGAAACCACTTTTAAAGAATAACCAGGCATCCTCTACTGACGGGATGAGGTCAATATCCTTCATGGATACCCAGGCCAGGTTGATTAGAAAGGCCTGCTCGCAGAAGTGTTTCAGGGAGCGTTTGACAGTGATGAGGGGTGGTCGTTTGACAGCAGACTCATTATGGATGAAGGCAATGAGGCAGTGATCGCTGAGATCACTGAAGGCGCTGCAAAGATCCACAGCGGGTTTGGATTTTCATAGGACCACTTTAATCTGTACACTCCACAGAGCTGGGATTTACGGAAGAGTGGTCATAAAAAAAGCCAATTCTTAAAAAAATAAATAAGCAAACACATTTGGTGTTCACCAAAAGGCATGTGGGAGACTCCCCAAACATATTGAAGAACGCACTCTGGTCAGATGAGACAAAAATGTAGCTTTTTGGCCATCAATGAAAACACTGTCTGGCATAAACCCAACACCTCTCATCACCCTGAGAATACCATCACAGTGAAGCATGGTGGTGGCAGATCATGCCGTGGGGATGTTTTTCAGAGGCAGGGACTGGGAACCTGGTCAGAATTGAAGGAATGATGAATTGTGCTAAATACAGAGATATTCTTGAGGGAAACTTGTTTCAGTCTTCCAGAGATTTGAGACTGAGATGGAGGTTCACCTTCCAGCAGACAATGACCCTAAGCATACTGCTAAAGCAACACTTGAGTGGTTTAAAAGGGGAAACATTTAAATGTCTAGGAATGGCCTAGTCAAAGCCCAGACCTCAATCCAATTGAGAATCTGTGGTATGACTTAAAGATTGCTGTACACCAGCGGAACCCATCCAACTTGAAGGAGCTGGAGCAGTTTTGCCTTGAAGAAAGGGCAATAATCCCAGTGGCTAGATGTGCCTGTAATGAATACTCCTGATGACCCAACGGCACCGGAGGGTGGAGTGGGCGGGGGAGCAGAGGCGGCCGCATACCTCAGGGGCGAGGTCAGGCTGGTTCGACAAGGTTGTGGACTGACCCGATGTTCTGCGTCGAGGCTGTGTCCAGTGGGTCTGTTCAGGGGGGTGGGTCGACCCAGAGGTCGGGGAGCGGGACCATCACTGTGGAATGCCTGAATTATCTCTGGGTTGATGATGTCCTGGTTGGGGACCCGGGACCGGTCTTCTGGCCCATAACCTTCCCAGTCCACTAGATAGTGGATGCGACCTCTCAGGTATTTGGAATCAAGGATGGCCTGATGGGGGGTTCCCCTCCGACGTCCAACGGTGTTGGTGCACTGCGGGTTGAGACTGGAGGATGAAGAGGATGAAGAGGACTGTAGGTGACCGGTTTTAACAGAGACATGAAAGGACGAGGAGATTTTATACTGACGGGGTAACTGGAGGTGGTACGTGATAGTGTTATCTTGAAGGAACCAATGAAACAAGGACAGAACTGTTTGCAGGGGTGGCAGATGTCTCTGGTAGAGAACCACACACATTGTCCGGGGTGAAAGAGTGGCGTAGGTAGGCTGCGTCTGTCGACAAAGCGTTTCTGGGTATTAGAGGCCTCCTGCAGATGTCGGTGAGCGGTCTCCCATACCCGCTCACTACGCCGAAACTAGTCGTTGACAGCTGGGACAGTACCAGGCTCCACCTCCCAGGGAAACATGGGGGGTTGGTAACCAAGTACACACTGAAACAGAGTAAGGCGGAGGGATGAATGCGTGAGTGAGTTCTGAGCGTATTCGGCCCAGGCCATATACCGACTCCAGTCGTGTGGAAAGGCAGAATATTGTTGGCGGAGGTACTTCCCTATTTCTTGGTTCAGGCGTTCCGTCTGCCAGTTGGTCTGGGGACGGTACCCGGAGGAGAGGCTGAGGGCGACCCCTGGTCGGGTCACAGAAGGCTCGCCACACCCAGGTGACAAACTGGGGCCCACGGTCAGAGATGATGTCCTCCGGAATCCCATAAGACAGAACACCTGCTGGAACATACACTCAGCCAATTCCATAGTGTTAGGTAAATGAGGAAGAGGAACCAGATGACACATTTTTGAAAAACGGTCTACTATGACAAGGATGGTGGTGTTACCAGAGGATTCAGGAAGGTCTGTGATGAAGTCAACAGCTATGTGGGACCAGGGTCTGTGAGGGATTGGCAAAGGTTGAAGCTTACTGGAAGGGAGATAACGAGGGCTTTTGGTTTGGGCACAGAATGGACAGGAGAGCATGTAATCCCTTACGTCAGATGCCAGTGAGGACCACCAGAACTTATGGGAATTTAGTGGTTTGAATTTAGTGGTTTGTGTAATGCCCGGATGTCCTGACCCAAAGGACGTGTGACACCATTGCATCAGTTGGGGCCTAACAGCTGCTGGTACGTAACTCCTCCCAGCTGGTGTCTCAGGAGGAGCTGTGTCTGAGGTGAGGGCTTCTTGTATGGCAGAGTGAACCTCCCACTGTACCGGCCCCATAATGCAAGAGGAATGAAGAATGGGTGTAGGACCGGACTTACTGGTCGGAAAGGTCAAACTGGCAGGAGAGAGCATCAGCTTTTACGTTTATTTCCAGGGATGTAAGTAACATGAAAGTGTGTGAAGAGGAGCGCAGCAGGCTTGTCCGGAGTTTAACCTCTTGGCCCCTCTGATATATTCCAGATTACAATGATCTGTTAGGAAGAGAAAAGGATGTTGTGCGCCCTCCAACCAGTGGCGCCACTCCTCGAGGGCCAGCTTGATGGCGAGGAGTTCTGTTCCCCACATTGTAATTCCTCTCAGCGGAGGATAACTTCCGGGAGAAGAAGGCACAGGGATGTGATTTTGGAGGTGTTCCCACCCGCTGAAAGAGTATGGCTCCTACTCCTACTTCAGAAGCACCTCCAGGGTGAAAGGAAGGGTCGGATCAGGTTGGAGAAGGACAGGAGCTGAGCTGTAGCGACATTTCAAGTTGTTGGAAATATTCAGGGCTGTATCAGTCCATTGAATGGTCCGGCTCTTTTTGGCTGGTAAGGGCAGTGATGGGAGCGGCAGTGGAACTGAAGTTGAACCGGCGATAGTAGTTGGAGAACCCAATGAAACATTGGAGTTCCTTAGCGGTGGTGGGTTTGGGCCAGTTACTGACGGCTGGGACTTTGTTCTCATACATGCTGACCCCTCCAGGTGTCAGTACGAACCCGAGGAAGTTTACATGGAAGGTGCTCTTTTCAGTCTTCACATAAAGGTTATGGTCAAGGAGCTGTTAAAGTACCTTTTGCACATGCTGTATGTGTTCCTTTAGGGAGTAAATCAGGATGTCATCAATGTAGACGATGAGAAAGCTGTTGATCATATCCTGGAAAACCTTGTTCATAAAGGATTGGAAGACGGCGGGGGCGTTAGTAAGGCCATAGGGCATGACCAGGTATTCGTAGTGCCCTCGTGCGGTGATAAAGGCCGTCTTCCATTCGTCGCCTTCACGTATACGGACAAGGTTATATGCACTTTGCAGGTCGAGTTTTGTTTAGATGTTGGCGCGGTCCACTTGTTCAAGGGTTGCTGGGATCAGAGGAAGACGGTTCTTGACATCATTCAGAGAACGCTAATCAATACATGATTGGAGACCACTGTCCTTTTTTCCAAGAAGAAGAAGCTGGACTCAGCCGGGGAAGAAGGACGAATGAAACCGTTTGAGTGTTTCATCAATGTAGTTCTCCATTGCCTCATTTTCCGGGATAGATAGGGGGTAAACTCGGCCCTTCGATGGGGACCCTCCAGGGAGTAAGTCAGTAGCACAGTCCCCTGGGCGATGTGGTGGCAGAGTGGAGGCCTTGATTTTGCTGAAGACATTGCTGTACTGGGCGTATTCAGAGGGTATGGTGGGTGTATAGTTATGCACGCTCAAGTTTTTCATTTTTTTGTCTTATTTCTTGTTTGTTTCACAATAAAACATATTTTGCATCTTCAAAGTGGTAGGCATGTTGTGTAAATAAAATGATACAAAACCCCCAAAAATCTATTTTAATTCCAGCGTGTAAGTCAACAAACAGGAAAAATGTGAAGGGGGGTGAATACTTTCACAAGCCCCTGTATGTCTACTATGAAAGGTATAAACAAAAAGAGCACAATAAAGTTGAAAAGCATAAAACTAAAATGAAGACATTCAGGAATTCATTGAGTCATAAATATCAAAGGTCTCAATAATGCTGCATATCCTAATAATTTTTTTTCTTTTTTTCCCTACAGTAATTATTAACAGTTTAACAGGGGGATGTTATTATAAGTACAAGATTAGTGTGTCTTACTTTTATTGCAAAGTGGGGAAAACATCTTACTGTAACAAGACATAACATTATCCTAGTAGCCTATGCCCATAGGCCTATCCATTTTATTTTGTATTTTTATTTATTCGCACAAAAAAGACAAGTTACAAAGTTTATTTTTATTTATTGAACCTTTATTTAACTCAGTTAAGAATAAATTCTTATCTACAATGATGGCCTACCAAAAGAGAAAAGGCCTCCTGCGGGGACAGGGGCCTGGGATTAAAAATAACAGTGCAGATAAAAAACAGATAAGATGGTGTGCAGGTGAAGCCACCCAAGAGGGCTTTAATGAGTGCTTCAACAGAATTGTAAATTAAAGAAGTGTATTCATTTCAGGTTATTACCACAGAGCTTGGTTGTTGATTATGTGATGATAATGTGTATGTAATTTCTTTCTCCAGGGACAAAAGAGGGCTGACCCTACTGAGCTGAAAGCTATTTTCATAAAGGTCAGTTGTGTAACAATCAATTTGCCTATGGATCAACAACATTTCCTTAGCTCACTGGATACAAGCCAACTTCGTGTACTGGAAAGCCACTACTAATATTGCATTAATTTGTAGGCTTCTTCTGGTTCAAGTCACAAAAACAAGAGTCAATAGCACATTTCTGGTTTTCTCCATTGAGGTCTGAATCCTAACTTGAGATCCCTGCACCCAGCTTGAATTTCTACCATTGACATCATTGCATGATTTATGCCTATTAAAGTCTTGAGTTATGTGTGAATGATCGCAAGTTAGGTGTCTGCCCAAAGGATTGAAACAGTCAGCGTCAGTGTCTTTCTTGACCAATAGATCACTTATTAACAAATCAATTATGCTGTCTGTCTCTGTCTGTCTGTCTGTCTGTCTGTCTGTCTGTCTGTCTGTCTGTCTGTCTGTCTGTCTGTCTGTCTGTCTGTCTGTCTGTCTGTCTGTCTGTCTGTCTGTCTGTCTGTCTGTCTGTCTGTCTCTGTCTGTCTGTCTGTCTGTCTGTCTGTCTGTCTGTCTGTCTGTCTGTCTGTCTGTCTGTCTGTCTGTCTGTCTGTCTGTGTGTGCGTGTTTGCTGTTGCAGTATGCCAGCATCCAGAAGAACAATGAGGCCTTCATGTCTCCAGAGGACTTTGTGGCCCGGTTTCTCTATGCACACACTGACATCAGGCTGTCTGACGAGGCCACCTCACTGCTGGCTGGGGTGGTGGACCAGAAGAAAGATGGGTGGGTATGATGGACAGACGACCAGGGCTCGTATCACAAAGCGTATCAGAGAATATGTGCTGATCTAGGATCAGTTTGGCCTTTTAACCATCTCACAAAGCTTTGTGAATACAGGCCCTGACCAGGAAAAACCCCAGGCTTTATGCCTAGCTAAAGGTTGGTTACAACAAAAACCTGGAGTACTGCTAGGGTTATACCAAGGGCCTGGATTACAGATAGGGTTATAGATAGGGCCTGGAGTACTGCTAGAGTTATACCAAGGGCCTGGAGTACTGCTAGAGTTATACCAAGGGCCTGGATTACAGATATGGTTACAGATATTGCCTGGAGCACTGCTAGAGTTATAGATAGGGCCTGGAGTACTGCTAGAGTTATAGATATGGCCAGGAGTACTGCTAGAGTTATAGATAGGGCCTGGAGTACTGCTAGAGTTATAGATATGGCAAGGAGTACTGCTAGAGTAATAGATAGGGCCTGGAGTACTGCTAGAGTTATAGATATGGCAAGGAGTACTGCTAGAGTTATAGATAGGGCCTGGAGTACTGCTAGAGTTATAGATATGGCAAGGAGTACTGCTAGGGTTATAGATAGGGCCTGGAGTACTGCTAGAGTTATAGATAGGGCCTGGAGTACTGCTAGAGTTATAGATATGGCAAGGAGTACTGCTAGAGTTATAGATAGGGCCTGGAGGACTGCTAGAGTTATAGATATGGCAAGGAGTACTGCTAGAGGTATATATATGGGAAGGAGTACTGCTAGGGTTATAGATAGGGCCTGGAGTACTGCTAGAGTTATAGATAGGGCCTGGAGTACTGCTAGAGTTATAGATATGGCCGGGAGTACTGCTAGAGTTATAGATAGGGCCTGGAGTATTGCTAGAGTTATAGATATGGCCAGGAGTACTGCTAGAGTTATAGATAGGGCCTGGAGTATTGCTAGAGTTATAGATATGGCCAGGAGTACTGCTAGAGTTATAGATAGGGCCAGGAGTACTGCTAGAGTTATAGATATGGCCAGGAGTACTGCTAGAGTTATAGATAGGGCATGGAGTCCTGCCAGGGTTATAGATAGGGCCTGGAGTACTGCTAGAGTTATAGATAGGGCCTAGCCCTTATTTTCTAATGCACAGGATGCAACCAAAATATTATATATTTTTTTAGCTCATGATGAATTATTTACCACTTATTTATTTGATTTATTATGTTTCAAAAATAAACTCTTAGAAATCCTCAAAGGCCCTTTGTCAGGTGTTGTTCTGTTCCTCCTGTTGGTTGTTGTACCCTAATTCATCTCATCTTTCCCCCTCTCCCCTTAACCCCAATCACCCCTGTGTTTTGCATTAATATGTATGTTTTTAATGATACATAATGACGGGCAATAATATGTTAGGGTAAGTCAAAAAGAAAAAGTGTGTTGCCATGGCAACCACCTGGGCTCCGGCAAAGAGCAGAGTGCATGCGGTCATGTTGCTCACATTATGAAAGCCTGCTTTAAAATGGAGTGGAGGCTGGCTGCACACATGCACTGTAATTGCCCATGCCATTCAGCGCTCCTGCATTGTGCGGCTTTGCGAGCCAGATAAATGGCGGCAGCAAAACTGCTATTAAGGGATAAATCTATTAGGAAACCATGGCTTGGTCTCTGTATCTAAACTTAATTTGGTGTGGTCGGGTGGTGGGTAGGGGATACCAAATGATAAGGAAGCAGAAATGTCTGCTTTGATGGTTTGATCAAAGCCACGAAATCAGAAACCTTTGTTTGAATGCGTCCATTTTGTTTACAGTTGGCATCGTAGGTTAGTCGTCCTGTATTTTGTTTTAGCTCGTTTTTTTTTGTTGAAGACATTCTGATTTCACTAGACAATGAGATGGATGATTATGCCTAGTGCGGAAGAGAGAACAGACAATGGCTACGCGTGTCAACATCACCCCCTTTTATGTTCACGGAAAACAGGAACACATTGTTTTTCAAGTATTGGCGAGAACCTGTTGAGTGACCTCCCTGACAAAAAAGAAAGTAAGGAAACAAGCCACTTACACAATCATATTATGATATACTCCCTCTAGTTAAAATTAGAGTCTTTTTCAGGATATGCATACTGCATACATTTTTTTCTTGCCAATGCGTCTGCCTCTGTTTTTACCCCAGGTAGGATTCCATTTCACAGAGATGAGTCAGGGAGGGGTAATCGTTTTTGTGAGTCGAGGGGGTTTGGATGTACGTAAACAGTGTAATGCATTTCTTTGCCTCCCTCTGTGACTGTGTAAATCAGGTGATACACTCACTGACAGCCATCACAGTCTCTCTGCCTGGAAATCACTTTTCTCTCTTGTTATTCACCCTCCCCAGACTTGGCTGGCTGAGATAGATACACTCCCTCTCTATGTCTGCAAATTACTCATTCAGTACATGTAGACATCCCTACTTCTGTCTCAAAGATGTGTCAGAGATGTTTCCTCCCTCCTCTCTCTCTCTCTCTCTCTTTCTCTCTCTCTCTCTCTCTCTCTCTCCTCTCTCTCTCTCTCTCTCTCTCTTTCTCTCCTCTCTCTCTCTCTCTCTCTTCTCTCTCCTCTCTCTCTCTCTCTCTCTCTCTCTTCTCTCTCTCTCTCTCTCTCTCTCTCTCCCTCTCTCTCTCTGTGTCTCTCTTTCTCCCCCCCTCTCTCTCTCTTTCTCTCTCTCTCACATACACACTTCTTTTTCTCTTTCTCTCTTTTTTTCCGATGGAAACCTCTTCAAACCCTCTGAGGTTAGTCTCTGGGGTTAAAACTTTGTAAAGAGAGCATGCTGGGAAAATAGCAGTCCTCCCAGCCAGCCATGTGCATTTTGGTGTGGTCTGCTTGGAAGAACCCAAAGCATCCAGCCCACCAGCCGGACAGCTAGCCAGCAGTCAGTCAGCTAGCCAGCAGTCACCTCTGGGTGGAAGGCTGTCAGTGACAATAGCAGGGACAGGGGGTTTATTGAAGGGATCGTCTTTCCTTTTACTAGCAGGGATAAAAGCTGTCGCTCCAGCCTAATCCGCCCAAATGTTTATGCTGTAAACAGTGTTCTAGACCCTCGCTAGCTGCTGAAGATGACAGTAAAGTCTAGACTTTCATAGACACCCTCAAACAAAGACATCAAGGATGTCTACCTCCACATTGACTTCGTACAGAGGGACACTTTCAACCTTTGTTGACCTCTGACTCTCAGACTAAGATTTAAAGTGAATAACAATCCCGTACATGTGGTATAGCATTAACTGTGTACGTCTTACATTTCCCAGAAACATAGTCTCATGTTCGTAAATGCATATGTTTGTGCACTGTTTACCCAGATCATGGACATACCTAGAAAAAACCTGGTCCCGTGCCATATAAGTTGATGGTTGGTAGATACTGTTGGTTGATTTGATTATTGGAGTCTCGGTTTGGTCTGCATTGCGAAGTGATGCCCTCTCTTTTTGGGGGGTAATTGTTTTGTAGTAGTCATAGCAATGCTAATCAACCATCATAAGCCTCATCCCTGGCACAATCACCACTGTGTGTGTGTGTGTGTGTGTTTGTGTGTGTGTGATATACCCCCTGAACACTCACATCTCCTTCTCCCAATGTCATCTGAATACCCCTGATAATCAACAGCAGTGTAAGTTTCAGTAAAATGCTCATAATCCATGTCTAGAAAAATACTGAAATGCTAACAACATAAATTAATGTAAACTGATATGCATACTGTACTTCCTCGTCTTATTTGAGGCATTTTAGACAGTATCTGTTTTCTCCCCTGCACTCGTCTGTATTATTGTCAAACAGTAACTCATGAAATTACCTTCCAAATTGGTAATTGTTATGTTTCAGAAAATGTTCCTTTTCAACGTTCAATATGCTTCCAGCCGCGAGAGCTGTAAATATGTTAGCTTTCCTCTAACAGCCGATGCATGGACTCAGCAGCACGCTTTTGTATCCCTCCACCCACTCCCTACCAACAGGCCCCTGTTCTAAAACTGTCAGCTCGCTTAGTTAATATAACAATTACTCTTGACTTTTCAACACGGCAGTTTTTTCTACACTGTAAGGCAGGCAGAGCTGCCTACAAGCCTACAAGCCTACAAATTCCAAATGAATCCATCTTTGAATTTCATCAGTAACAAAATTAATTAGAGTAGCCAGAAAAATGTAATCATCGCTCCCCTGGAAATTGAAATAGATTGCAGATGCATGCTCAGGGGACTGCTCATTAGGACTGACCCTGCGTAATTATAGTATCCATTTGTGAAATTCATAATGGACTTGAGGCAACTTTGAACCAAGCATGAATTAAGACTAGATTGCGCCGGGGTCCCCAGGGCTCCCATGGATCAGTTGGTGTATTCTCCCTTTGTTATAGATGATGTGGGCATATTAGAGAGAAGTGTAGTACAATGGTATTAATGACACATACATTCTGTAGCCTACACATCGAGAGAGAGAGAGAGAGAGAGAGAGAGAGAGAGAGAGAGAGAGAGAGAGAGAGGGAGAGAGAGAGAGAGAGAGAGAGAAAAAGAAAGAAAAAGATAGAGAGATAGAGAGCGAGAGAGAATTCACCCCTCCTAATACATTGTTGGGCTTGTGCACAAATTTATATTTTTGTGCTGAAATATAGTGAAAGGATATCCGTTTGTGCTTGTACACCTGTTTATAATGGCAGAGGGGGAAATGTAAAACATCATATTTAATCCTTTTTACATGTGTAAAGTTGCCCGTCAACGTTATAGCAGCCAACTCAGACTGGCACACTATACTGAAGAACAGAGTTCTTTCAAAACCTTGTTTAATGTTTTCATTTTCCTACAGTCATACTCAACGGATTTAGGACATTTCACTCAGCTGAGAAGTGGCCTACTTGAATTAAGATGGACATATATTGATAGGCTGTTCTGTGGTATGGTTTTGTCACCCAGTAAAGCCCAGTGTTAAACATTGGAACTAGTTCTCTTCTTAATGATAACACTACACGTGCTGTAAAATGTGTCAAGTATGAACAAGTACAAACTACTACGTTTGTATCCATTTTTTGCTTGTTTTACTGATAGTCCTCTGCTTTTTCATTGTGGAACAGGACATTATCTGTAGACCTTTAGGATATCCTAACATTCACCTTCCTTCCTGTCTGTCTGTCTGTCTGCCTGCCTGCCTGTCTGTCTGTCTGTCTGTCTGTCTGTCTGTCTGTCTGTCTGTCTGTCTGTCTGTCTGTCTGTCTGTCTGTCTGTCTGTCTGCCTCTGTCTGTCTGTCTGTCTTTCTCTCTCTTTCTCTCTCTCTTTCCATCAGGTTGATCTCCTTCCAGGAGTTTGTGGCCTTTGAGTCGGTCCTCTGTGCCCCAGATGCTCTCTACGTGGTTGCCTTCCTGCTGTTCGACAAGACAGGCAAAGGAGCAGCCACCTACGGTACGTAACGTTCCCTCTGATTTGATTGACAGCTCTATTTCCAACCCCCAGGTTTGATTTGTGACTGCGGAAGTACAAAACAACGTGGACAGTTATAGCTAGGATATTCTTATTGAAGTGAAGGAGGAATTCTTAAAGCTGTTCTCAACTATAAGTTATTTTATTTACTGAAAGTACATTTCATTGGACATTTAAAAAATTTATATATTTTGGAAGAGGTAAAAAGACATCACTTTTACTAAAAAACAAAATGACCTAAAAAATAATATTGTCACATATAACCATCAGAATCAATGACAGTAACCTTAGCCCCTATGAAGGTGACCGTGTAAGCACCCCTATGGAGATGACAGATATTGGTTTCGGAGGGGTGGAGGGGGAGTCGGAGAGGAGGGGAGTGTGTTTGTGATTGGGACCATTACCTAGAAGGCTCCAAGCCCAGAGGTGAGAAGAGGAGACATTTGTACGTGATTCACATTTCCCTAATTGATTTAAACAACCTTAATTTTGCCTTCTGTAGGTATGCCAAATTAGCACATTAGGACTGATTTGAAATGCGGCGCACATATCTTGGGCACAAACAGAGAGAAAGTAAATTCCGTTCTAATTGTTGGTAGTCGGCAGGGAGTAAGATCATTGTGGTTGATTATGTATGCACATATGTAAATGTTCATATTTAAAAGGAGCAATTACACTATTTATCAGTGACGTGGTGTATCTGGTTTGGTAATTAAAAGCTCTGTTGTTTTTCTGCCTTCTGGAAGGTTAATGAATATAGCCTACCCCGACGCTGCCGTGGCTACGCTAGGAGATGCAACAAGAAGTGGAAAATT
>NC_056441.1:16044232-16054232 GCF_018296145.1 Oncorhynchus tshawytscha | reverse complement strand
TTTGTGGTGTGCTAGCCATTTTCCAATATGATGTCTAGACGTGAAATCAGGGGAGAGGGAGACTGGAGGAGAGGGAGAGTAGGGGAGAGGGAGAGTGGAGGAGAGGGCCTTGCCAAGTTTGCATCTACACTCACTATATCTGAATGAGCTTTCTATGTTACACTTAACTTGGACCAGATGGGTTGCACTGTGAAGAACACACTGATATTGTGTCTGTGTGTGTGTCTGTGTGTGTGTGTGTGTGTGTGTGTGTGTGTGTGTGTGTGTGTGTGTGTGTCTGTGTGTGTGTGTGTCTGTCTGTCTGTGTGTCTGTCTGTCTGTCTGTCTGTCTGTCTGTCTGTCTGTCTGTCTGTCTGTCTGTCTGTGTGTCTGTCTGTGTCTGTCTGTGTCTGTCTGTGTCTGTGTCTGTGTCTGTGTGTGTGTGTGTGTGTGTGTGTGTGTGTCTGTGTCTGTGTGTGTCTGTGTGTGTCTGTGTGCGTGCGCACGCGCGTGCATGCATGTGTTGCAGCCAGTTACATTAGGGAAATATTTTGCATTCAGGGCTTGCACAGTTCGACTCCAGTGGTTTCCAATACTTCATACCAGAAGTGCAGCAGTAATGCTCATAGCTCAACTATGAAATACACATTTCCTATTTCACTCACTTCATTTAGTCAGTTTGCCCCAATTTCATAGCTATTGATTCATGTCATAATAACTGAGTCAGAAAAGTCATTTTTTCTGTGGTTCTTATTTAATTCAGGGGCTGTGATTTAAGTGTTTTCCCAGTAGTAGAGGAGAAAATGGCTGTTATAAATCCACTTAGACCTGAGTGAAGACCTTTACTGTTATTTTAAGTTATTCAGTTATTTTAATTAACTACTATTTAAAAATACTATAATTTATTTTCCCCCTTGTAATATGAATGATAATACAGATTTAAGCTGTGTATCTCACAGTTAAGCGCAGTATAATTGTAATAATACATACTTTTATTATACAGCAAATATACTGTATGTACATTCAGGGGCCAGTTTATTAGGTACACCCATCTAGTACTGGTTCGGACCCCACTTTGCCTCCAGCACAGCTTGAATTCTTCGGACATGGAAACATTGCTCAATTGGTATGAAAGGACCTAACCCGTGCCAGGAAAACATTCCCCACACTCAGTCAACGTACCTGGTTAAATAAGGGTTCAATTAATCAAATGTTAAAATGACACCACCGCCACCAGTATGTACTGTTGACACCTGGCAGGATTACGCCAAATCCTGATTCAACAGGAACTGGGATGCATCGGACCAGGCCATCACGTGCCCACTGGGGCCGCTTCTTCTTGTTTTTAGAGTGGTACCTGGTGTGGTCGTCTGCTGCAGTAGCCCATCTGGAACAAGGACTGATGAGTTGTGCATTGCGAGATGCCGTTCTGCACACAAATGTAGCTTGCACGATTTTTGACATTTTAATTTGACCTCTCATCGACAAGCTGTTTTTGCCCACAGGACTGTGTTTTTTTGTTTGTCGCACCATTCTCTGTAATCCCTAGACACTTTTGTGTGTGAAAAGCCCAAAAGCCCAGAACGTTTCTGAGATACTGTAACCGGCCCGCCTGGCACCAGCGATCATACCACTGCACCACGCTCAAAGTTGCTTAGGTCACTGGTTCGGCCCATTTTAACATTCAAGCGAACAGTAACTGAATGCCTCAATGCCTGTCTGCCTGTTTTATAGAGCAAGCCACGTCCACGTGACTCATTGTCTGTAGGAGCAAACCATTTTCGTGAATGGGGTGGTGTACCTAATAAACTGTGTACTGTATATACTATGGTTTATTTTCAGTGGTTTCCTCAATGGGGTTAGTCATCCTTATACACTGTGTTTACTTGCATAATCATCCATAATGATGACGAGCCAGATGCACACAAGAACCGGAAAAACTTTTGCGCTGCAAATTTCTCGCCAATTACTGTCTCGGTGGATGCCAGAGATTCTCCAAAATTACATGATTTGCATTTCAAATGGCACCCTATTCCCTATATAGTGCAGTACTCTTGTCCAGAGCCCATGGGGTACTGGTCAAAAGTAGTGAACTATGTAGGGTATAGAGTGCGATTTAGGATGCAACCATTATTTTTTTCCCACTTGCAGGGTTTTTTTCAGGATCAGAAAGGAGCTTAGGTGGTGGACGTGGCAGGGGCAATGGGCACGGTCGGACAGTCAGCGCGGCTGAATTTTAGAGGCCTAACTCTAACTCTTGGCTGTGTAGAGAAATTTGTACATTTTTAAGATTAGAGAAATTATTGCTGTTTTAAAGCTAATTTCCTGCAATTCTACACATTTTTCCATGGAGGTGAGAGAAAAATTGTAAATTTGAAAGCTAATTTCATGCGATTCTACATGTTCTGCCATGGAGCTGAGAGAACATTTAAACATTTTAAAGCAAATTTTCTGCAATTCTACACATGTTGCCATGGCTAATACTATGTTCCTATCCTCAAACAATAATACAATCAATACTGCTAAATTCATTGTTTTGGGAATTTTGGCACCAATATACAGTATAGGTCTGTGGCTGGCACACCGAACATGGATGGAGGGCATTAAAGTGGCCTTGTTAAGTTATGTCTGGGCTTTGAAAGCTACAGTCTATGATCTGGGGTTGTGTTTTCAATGGTAATTTCAATGCTTGATATTCACCAATTTAGCTGGGGGAAAAAACTGAATCCCAGACTGTAGCTTTAAGGGTCAGTAATGACTTTAATCTGGTGTGTGTTGATCGGAACCACTGGGAACAGTTAGAGGGAATCTGTACAGTATTTCTCCTGCAGGTATTCCATTGTTTAAAGACCTTAAACAGCAGGAAAGACGCCAACGCCTTTCGTATCGAAACCCAAAACAGAAGTGGCTCGTCAAATGTTTTTTATTCCGTCCAGTCCAGGAACAATTAAAGTGAGTGTAAATACTGTGGCGGTCTGTGATTTGGTCGTCAGAGGCTAAGCTCTCCTCCTGAAATGAAAACCATGTCTCTAAAACACTCAGTTACAATAAAACTGTAAACTGACTAGATTCTGGGCCGCAATTGTTCTGTTGTTCCATGTGGTTGTGGCAGTCCAGGCAGCTCTTAACTCTGCTGTGTTGTCCAGCCTATATAGCTCAGGGATATTTTTTCCTTTACACACATAGGCTTTTATTTTCTCTTTTTCTCGTCCTTTCTCTCTTGTTTTGACTATACCGCTCCAGTTCTTTTTTCATTCGCTGTTTTATCTGTGGTAGTTTCTTTCCCCCCACACATGTTTATTGGTTTGGACCTATTCATCCCACGGTTCAAAAACCAACTGAAAAGCGTCTTTGGGACTGTCCCATTTCCAAATGATTTGTTTATTTGCGATATGTTCCTTTGTATGGTTTCCATTTTGGACCCCCTCAGTACATTTACTATAACCTCCCCTAATGATGACTCTCCTAACTGATCGTTATATGGCAGTAGGTAGCTGACGAGCTCCTATGCAGAATCATAAGTGCTTGTTCCTGACACCCTGCTCTCACAGAAACCTGGTTTGCAGATCACACCTCTTTTGGGATAAATGTCTCTACTTATTCTCCCCTTTGTTTTCAGCTTTATGTAGGTGTCAATCTCCTGAAACTGTTTTCTGGGGTTATTGAGCGTAGCCTGGGGCCTGTTATGTTATCAAAAATGTTAGTCACTCAGACTTAGATACAGGAGTTCTTATGACAAAGGATGGTAGCGAGGAAGTAGAGTTTTTATAGTCAAATTCCATGTAAAAATAATATTCAATAACATCTCTAATTTACTGAAATAAAGTCAGTAAGTAGCCTATTGGTATTCCAAGTTTTACAGTTGTTTGAATTGTGGTATTTTCAGTATGAGCCCAGAGGAAGCGGTATTGTTTACAGGGTGTCTCACCAGACGTGTGGTCACAGGTACAGTAGTGATAATGGCTTTTCATTTCAAAGCCCCACTGGAGTCTTCCCATGAGCCTGTCTGTTGTCTCTATGATCCACAGAGGAGGAAGCTGCTGTGCCGTGTGTGTGTGTTGTGAAATAGTGAGCAGTTAGGTGATTAGCCAGTCTGCATGTGTATCCCCTGGAGTGCCTTAATGGGGGATTTGGACTGGTGAGAGAAACACAAGCGACGCCCCACTGCAGCAGCGTGAGGAGAAGGAGAGGAGAGAGGGGGAGGAGAGGAGAGGAGGAGAGAGGAGGAGGAGAGGAGAGAGGAAGAGGAGAGGAAAGGAGAAGAGAGGAGAGGAGAGCGCAAATTACTGCAGCTCCGCCAAATGCTGTTTCCCTGTAACTGAGAGGGAAAATGGCGTCAGGGGGGTCATCAACGGCCATCCTGCTTCTCCAAGAAGTGTGTATGTGTGTGTTTGTAGGTACACCCTCATCTGAAGTCATTAAAATGTTATAAGAGGACAACATTTTGCACAACATGTCTAAATCTTGTCACCGAAATATAATGTTACCGGGTTTAACCGAACAGGACGATGTCTCTGTTTGTGTCTGTGTTTTGTTGCTCTATGTCTCTGAAGCTAGGAATGTCTGTATGATTTAAAGGGTATCTATGTGATTTAAAGGGTATCTATGTGATTTAAAGGGTATCTATGTGATTTAAAGGCTGTGTATCTATGTGATTTAAAGGGTATCTATGTGATTTAAAGGGTATCTATGTGATTTAAAGGGTATCTATGTGATTTAAAGGCTGTGTATCTATGTGATTTAAAGGGTATCTATGTGATTTAAAGGCTGTGTATCTATGTGATTTAAAGGGTATCTATGTGATTTAAAGGGTATCTATGTGATTTAAAGGGTATCTATGTGATTTAAAGGGTATCTATGTGATTTAAAGGCTGTGTATCTATGTGATTTAAAGGGTATCTATGTGATTTAAAGGGTATCTATGTGATTTAAAGGCTGTGTATCTATGTGATTTAAAGGGTATCTATGTGATTTAAAGGCTGTGTATCTATGTGATTTAAAGGGTATCTATGTGATTTAAAGGGTATCTATGTGATTTAAAGGGTATCTATGTGATTTAAAGGCTGTGTATCTATGTGATTTAAAGGGTATCTATGTGATTTAAAGGGTATCTATGTGATTTAAAGGGTATCTATGTGATTTAAAGGGTATCTTAGAAAAAAGGTGCCATCTAGAACCTTAAAGGGTTCTTCATCTGTCCCCATAGGAGAACCCTTTGAAGAACCCTTGGTTCAAAGTAAAGTAGAACCCTTTTGGTTCCAAGTTAAACCGTTTTGGGCTCCATGTAGAACCGTTTCCACAGAAGGTTCTACATGGAATCCAAAATGGTTCTATCTGGAACTGAAAAGGATTTTTCTTGGAACCAAGGGTTCAAGGGTTAGGGTTACAATTATGTTAATGGTTAGGGTTAGGATTAAGATTAGGTTTTTGGGTTAGGGTAATGGTAAGAGTACAGTTTAGGGTTTAGGGAAAATAAGATTTTGAATGGGACTGAATTGTGTGTCCCCTCAAGGTTAGCTGTATAAGACTGTGTGTGCGTGCGTGTGTATATGTCTATGTGTGTTGTTAATCTGTGTGTGTGTTCCTCTGTCTCCTCCCCAGGAGATGCAGCTGGAGCATGCGCGGCAGGCCTTTGTTCAGAGGGACAAGGCCCACAGCGGCTCCATCTCCGCCCTGGACTTCAGGGACATCATGGTCACCATCCGGCCCCACATGCTCACACCCTTTGTGGAGGAGAGCCTGGTGGCGGTGGGTCTGGCTCTCTGGTTCTCCTCCCTCTCTCCCTCTATCCCTCATCCTTCTCGCTCTCTTCCTCTATAATTCTCCCTTTCCTTCCCCTAACATGTCATTAAAGCCTTTTACTGCAGTGGGCTAAATCAGGGTCACACAGTCTTTCTTGGTAGTCTTAAACAAATCTACTTGAAACAAAAGTATCCACCTCACACATGGTTATGGGCTTAAAAAATAAGACACCTGTACCAAGTCAGATTTAGAGTTGAAATGTATTCCAGTCTGCATCCCAATATTACACTTTATATACATCAGAGAAGACTGAAATATAACAAAACTGTTTGACATAGAAACACCGGATTTTCAACATTTAAAAAACAAGAAAAGTTGATTCATGATGAAATTATGAAAAATATGAATAACATTCCACCCATGAGGCCACTAGGTCATTTGACTGCAGGAAAGGGCTACCTCAAACCTCTCTGGCATCAAACCATGCATCTAAATGTCTCTCCCTTCAAATGCGCACGCACACACACACACACACACACACACACACACACACACACACACACACACACACACACACACACACACACACACACACACACCACACACACACACACACAACCACACACACACACACCACACACACACACACACACACACCACACACACACACACACACACACACACACACACACACACACACACACACACACACACACACACACACACACACACACACAACACACATACACACACACACACACACACACACACACACACACACACACACACACACACACACACACACACACACACACACACACACACACACACACACACACACACCACACACAACCACACACGGCTGTTTTCGTGTCCTCTCTTTTTCTCTCTCTGTGTGTGATAGAAAAAATGAACACAAGTATGGTATGTTTGTGTGAGTGAGTATGTACAGTATGTCTCATGTCACATGTTTGTTTGTGTCTCTGTCTGTTTTCCTTGTGTGTGTGTGTGTCTTTAGAAAGTGTGTGCGTCTTTAGAATGTGTGTGTCTCCTTCCACGTTTAGCCCATTTTATAAACACCTAGTGAACTCTGTCATTTCTCCCACATTGTTTACCTCATAAACCAGCCACCTCAGGGTCCATGTTAGTAAACACACACTCACTGCCATTACAGCAGACACATTTAAGACAAGGCTGTGTGTGGAACCAGGCCTACACACTATACAAACATTTACACACACTCTCCCTCTAATCTCTCTCACACACACTGAAAAATGATAAATAGAATGCTATTTTATTTTCTCTCCCTTTGTGTCCCTGTACATGGCTCGGGTGTAGATGTCGTGGCCAGGGCACAGTAATATGATGTTTCAGTGAACAGCAGAGGTTGCTTGGTTTTTGGATTTGAGATAAATGGATCTTTTTGTAAGGAAAGGAGAAGCTTCAACCCAAGTAGCCTCTTCCTCCTGCAGATGGCTTCTCTCCCTCACTGCAAGCTGTGTTGGGCACACTGCTGTGTCTGTAAAGCAAACAGCGCCATCTAGTGAAACGGATGGTTTCCAGTCTTTTCTCCCCACCCCCACAATCTAGAACAGTACAAGATGAATATCCGCAATATTTTACCCATGCTACTTTATGTCCTATTAAACAGACTTAAATGGAGAGACATAATTCCTGTGACAGTGAAAGAGTTGTGTTGGGAGGACAGTGTGCAGTGAAAGAGTCCCCCATCCCTCCATGCCTCCATCCCACCATCCCTCCATGCCACCATCCCTCCATCCCACCATCCCCCATCCCTCCATCCCCCATCCCTCCATCCCCCTTCCCTCCAACCATCCCCCATCCCACCATTCCTCCAACCCACCATCCCTCCATCCCCCATCCCTCATCCCCCTTCCCCCATCCCTCCATCCCCCTTCCCTCCATCCCACCATCCCTACATCCCTCCATCCCTCCATCCCACCATCCCTCCATCCCTCCATCCCTACATCCCACCATCCCTCCATTCCACCATCCCTACATCCCTCCATCCCACCATCCTCCATCCATCCCACCATCCCTCCATCCCTCCATCCCTACATCCCACCATCCCTCCGTTCCTCCATCCCACCATCCCACCATCCCTCCATTCCACCATCCCTCCATTCCATCCATCCCTCAATCCCACCATCCCTCCATTCCACCATCCCTCCATTCCACCATCCCTCCATTCCACCATCCCACCATCCCACCATCCTACCATCCCTCCATCCCACCATCCCTCCATCCCACCATTGAATGGGAATGTCACTTTGTGTGTTTCGGTGACTCTCTCCCCTCCCTCCCCTCTCTCTCTCTCTCTCTCTCTCTCTCTCTCTCTCTCACCTCTCCTCTCTACTTCTCTCTCTCCCCTCCCCTCCCCTCCCCTCTTCTCTCTCTCTCTCTTTCTCTCTCCACCCCTCTCTCTCCCAGGTGGCCGGGGGCAGTACATCTCACCAGGTCAGTTTCTCCTACTTTAACGGCTTCAACTCTCTCCTCAACAACATGGATCTCATTAGGAAGATCTACACCACACTGGCTGGGAGCAGTAGAGTCCTGGAAGTCACTAAAGGTTGGTAGGCACACATAAGCACACACACGTGCATGAACGCACACACACACACATGTTCATGCACACACACATGTACACACACACACACAAACACACACATACTGTGGTTGTGTGTTGTTGTTTTTCTTTTGTTTGTTTTCTTCTTTCCACTCCCCCCACCTCCTCCTCCTTTTCCTTGTCTACATTTGATTGGCCCTGCTGGATGTGTCCCAACAGACACATGGGCAGTTTACCCAGAATGCTCAGCAGCAGTGGCGGGCCTCTTACTGGGCCTGTCTGTGACACATCCTCCTTGGCTCTGGCTAGGAGTTGCCCCTGAGGCACAGATCTAGGATCAGCTAACCCTGCCCAAATTCTACCTTAAACCATTAAAGGGTGGATGGCCAGTACAGACCAAACTAACAGTTGTTTCACACATCACAAATAGCAGAGAGGAAAGGATAAACATACACAATGTGTAATGATTTGACATGAAATGACAGTTGACATGTATTAAGTCAGACTTATCGCAATAATTAGAGCAACAGTCCCCCTCAACATCACCCCCCTCAGAGGCCAGTTGTTGAATTGTACTCTGTAGGCTAGGTTCTCTCTCTCTCTCTCACACTCTCTCTCTTGCTCTCTATCTCTCTCTCTCTCTCTCTCTCTCTCTCTCTCTCTCTCTCTCACTCTCTCTCACTCTCTAACTCTCTCTCACTCTCTCTCTCTCTCTCTCTCTCTCACTCTCTCTCTCTCTCTCACTCTCACTCTCTCTCACTCACTCTCTCTCTCTCTCACTCTATCTCTCTCTCTCTTTCTCTCTCTCTCACTCTCACTCTCAGACTGAGCAGGGCTGGGGCTGAGTAGGTCAGTCCACCACATGGCTCTGGGGTTCTGGGTATGTGAGTGTGATGCTATCGGGCCTTATCGGGGGTGTGGGCCTGGGCCTGAATTTCCTTGGCTGTTCCCACCATGGCGTGGCCGTGGCTGGGCTCTGGTGGCCCCTAGCCAGGCCCTCCCCCCAGCCAGTCATTAGGCCCTACTGGGACCTGGTCTGTGCGTGCAGAGCTCCACGTCTCTCTCTATCTCTCTCTCTCCCTCTCTCTCTCTCTCTCTCTCTCTCTCTCTCTCTCTCTCTCTCTCTCTCTCTCTCTCTCTCTCTCCCCTGACCCCCACCATCCAGCCTGATTGGTTCCGTATGTATGGTGGTTTGGGACGTCATCGCTCTGGTTACCTAGGGCAGGGCTGATTACAACATTCTGTGGTCTGCTACATATAGTATATATGACAGAGACAGGTGATTGTTTTGTATAGATGTAGATGAATGTTAGTCTTCTCTGTGTATGCAGACCGGGAATTTGGGACTAGCACTTAAGCCTGTGTAGATTTAATAGCAACAGGTGATTATCTTGTATACCATTTGGTGATGTTGTGTATCATATATAGACTGACAGTCATGTAATGTCTGTGTATAGCTGGACAGTCAGCTGATCTTTGTGTGTAGATAGTTTAGACAGAGTTATCTGTGTGTGTGATCTGTGATTCCCCTGACAGACAGTGTGTTGTGTCAGAGCCTGGGGGTAAACTGAGCTAGCTGATCTCTGTGGGACAACACAGCAAGAACACTTGCTGCTCTTTGAATAAGCTCGTCACTCAATACCAGATACCAGAGCTATAGAAATCACACTGTAAGCCAGCCCTGAGTTTGAG
>NC_056441.1:15961732-16039232 GCF_018296145.1 Oncorhynchus tshawytscha | reverse complement strand
CAGGATCCCAAAATACCAGTCCAAATTCCAGCCCACTCGCTCTATTTCTGTCAGACTCTCAAATGAACAAACTGCTAAGGAAAACACAACTTCTCTCCATAGAAATACCATTAGACATCAGAAACCTCTCTGTGACATTATATCTTTATCAATTCAACTTTTAAAACCATGTTAATTCAAGACCAACTGCAGCCGTCCAAATCAGTTATCTCAAATGTATTGAGGGGGGAAATAAAAAATGAGTGAAGGGTGTTTGAAACAAAACGGCTGAGGAAAAAAAATGGAAAGAAAGTTGGATGGATGGATGTTTCTTTTTCCCCCTCCTGTTAGAAGTTCTGCCTGGTCTGCAGAGTGAGACAGCGCGGTGTTGTGGGGTGAGTTCCTCCTCCTCCTCCTCTGACTGCAGCCAGGCTAGGCTCCAGGCCGGGCCGGGCCGGAGCAGGGGCCCAGGGTAGAGACGCCAGTCCCACCACAATGAGCCACTTTGGGCTGTGTGGTCTGGCCTCTGCGGGCTATAGGCCAGCTCTCCCTCTGAACCTCCAACCCTCCTCATCTGGCTCTGACTCAGAGAGAGAAGAGGAAGGAGGGGGGGTCCTCTGGGGGCAGAAATGGGCAGACAGAGGGGGGTTAGGGGCTCAGATGGTTCCTGACAGGTGGACCTGTTCCAGAGCGGGGCTGCCCTCTTTACTTCCCTTCCCCAGGGACGATGGCTGAGCGCTGGGCACGGCAGGCCAGGGCACAGGTGCCTCCGGCTGGGTATGTGGAGCAGAATGCTTGGATGATGTTGCTATCAGTAACAATCTGCTGATTTTGTGCTCTGATGTGTGCCAATGGCATGGGCAAGGGGTGGCATCCAATCAAAGCAGGGCTCCTGATTCTGGTTTTGTGCTACTAACTTCTTACGAGAAATGCTTCTGTGCCTGATTGGAGTTTTTCAAACGAATCAAAAAGCCTCACTAATTCAAGAGAGTTTTAACATTCAAACTGGTGGGAATCGATGCTAGAGGGCAATTAATTGAATCACAGAATAGAGACATACATGTGAATATATAGCCTATAGTGATGATAAAATGGAATGATATATCTGGTGGCGTCACATGAGATGACTTGGTACAGTATGGGATGATGTCTAATCATGTCAGAGTAGACACAGTGTTTTATTCAGCAGTAAACTCAACGTGACCCTTAAAATCATTCAACTCTTCTAAAGGCTTGAAGAAATATAGGCATTAAAATGATTCTGATGATGCTTGTAAACTGTCTGATCTGAATTTATGTAGGACTGAATGTAAATTAGATTTATAATAGTTAACTTATCTTGTTACTCTGTGAGAATCAAGATGGTATTAATGGCTCAACTACAGCATGGGAATCAATGGTAGTGCTGACGTCTGATTGAAACATGGGATCTTTTGGTTTGTCTTATATCTCTCTCTCTCTTCTTCCTCTCTCTCCCCCCCCCCTCTCTCTCTCTATCTCTCTCTCTCTCTCTCTCTCTCTCCCCCTCTCTCTCTCTCTCTCCCCCTCTCTCTCTCCCCCTCTCTCTCTCTCTCTCTCTCTCCCCCTCTCTCTCTCTCTCTCTCTCTCTCTCCCCCTCTCTCTCTCTCTCTCCTCTCTCTCTCTCTCATTTACTCGTTTACTCTCATTCTCTCTCTCATTCTCTCTCTATCTCTCTCTCTTCTCCCTCTATTTCTCTCTCTCGTTCTCTCTCTCTTTCTATCTCTCTCCCTCTTCTCCCTCCCTCTCTCTCTCTTTTTCTCTCTCTCTCTCTCTCTCTCTCTCTCTCTCTCTCTCTCGTTTCTCCCTCTCTCAATTAAATTAAATTCAATGGACTTTATTGACATTGCAAGTTCATTATTACTTACATTGTCAAAGTATACATGGGATTACCATTAACAACAACTACAACAACAATATTAATGAGAATAACAATACATTAAAGCAATAGTAGTAGACCAGGGTCAACATGACTGAGAAGACATATGACGTGGTATGGAAGACAAAACAAGATGGGAAGTATTATCGACATGCACTTTTCACTGGCTGTCCCTCAGGTTGTGGCAGGAGGACACATATTTGGCTGCCAAAACTGCACATTTAGGCTTTTCACCTAATAAATATTAGTTTTTTTCTTCATCTTTTATAGTTTCAAATTCTTTGTATTGAATTATAATTTTGGGAAAGAAATATAATCTTAGGTCTGAGTATTTGTCACAGTGTAATAGGAAATGGAGCTCAGTCTCTACCTCTCCCCTGGAGCAGAGTGAGCACAGCCTGTCCTCTCTGGGCAGCCAGGTTTGTCTGTGACGACCGGTCTCTATAGCCAGACTGTGTTCACTGAGTCTGTACCTAGTCAATGTTTTCCTCAGTTTTCTATCAGTCACAGTGGTCAGATAGTCTGCCACCATGTACTGTCTGTTTAGAGCCAATTGATTTTTTGTTGTGTCTTTCCAATAGGTGATATATTTTTCTTTTTGTTTTGTGATGAATTGGTTGGGCCAGATTTTCTGAGTGCTGTCCTGAGGCTCTATGGGGTTGGTGAACTGAGCTGTGATTCTCACTGAGCTTCAGAACCAGCTGGCTGAGGGGACTCTTCTCTTGTTTCATCTCTTGACATTGTAGAGCTGTGTGATGGAGTGTTTTGGGGTTACTTGTTTTTAGATGGTTGTAAAATTTGATGTCTATTTTTTCTAATCAAATGAGGAGGGGGTATTGGCCCAATTTTGCTCTACATGCGTTATTTGGAGTTTTTCTTTGCACTTGCAATACAGTCTTGCAAAACTCGCATGCAGTATTTCGATTGGATGTTTGTCCCATTTGGTAAATTCATTATTAGAGATTGGACCCCATACTTCACTGCCATATAGAGAATTGGTTCTATAACTGATTGAAACATTTTGAGCCAGATTCTAATTGGAATTTCCATTTTAATGTTGCTTCTAATGACACAGAATGCTCTTCTTGCTTTGTCTCTCAGCTCATTCACAGCCATGTGAGAGCTACCTCTGTTGCTGATATTTAGTCCTAGATATGTGTAGTTTTTGTTGTGTTCTAATAGAACTGTGTCCAAATAGAAACTCTCTCTCTCACCATCTCTTCTCCCTCTATCTATTTCTCTCTTTCTCTCACCATCTCTTCTCCCTCTATCTCTCTCTCTCTTTCTTTCTCTCTCACCGTCTCTTCACCCTCTCTCTCTCTCTCTTTCTCTCTCTCTCACATCTCTTCTCCCTTTATCTCTTTGTCTCTCTGTCTCTCTCTATCTCTCTCTCTCTCTTGTTCTCTCTCTCTCACCATCTCTTCTCCATCTCTCTCTCTCTCTCTCTCTTTCTTTCTCTCTCACCGTCTCTTCACCCTCTCTCTCTCTCTCTTTCTCTCTCTCTCACATCTCTTCTCCCTTTATCTCTTTGTCTCTCTGTCTCTCTCTATCTCTCTCTCTCTCTCTCTCGTTCTCTCTCTCTCACCATCTCTTCTCCATCTCTCTCTCTCTCTCTCTCTCTCTCTCTCTCTCTCACCATCTCTTCTCCCTCTCTCAATTTAATAAAAACATTTTAAATTTAAGGGCTTTATCAAATCAATCAAATCAAATCTAATTTATTGGTCACATACACGTGTTTAGCTGTTGTTATTGTGGGTGTAGCGGAATGCTTATGTTTCTAGCTCCAACAGTGCAGTAATATCTAACAAGTAATATCTACAGTTGACAACATTGGCATGGGAAACATATGTTAACATTGCCAAAGCAAGTGAAATAGATAATAAACAAAAGTGTAATAAACAATATGTAACGATCGTCATTGGAATGAGACCAAAGCGCAGCGTGGAAATTGTTCATATTTAATGTTCACAAAAAACACTCAAACAAAATGACAAACGGAGAAAACGAAAGTGCACAGTTCTGTCAGGGAAACAACCTAAACAGAAAACAATCACCCACAAATCACAGGTGGGAAAAGGCTACCTAAGTTTGATTCTCAATCAGAGACAACGAACGACACCTGCCTCTGATTGAGAACCATACTAGGCCAAACACATAGAAAATATAACATAGAAAAAGGAACATAGACAACCCACCCCAACTCACGCCCTGACCAACCTAACACAAAGACATAAAGAAGAAACTAAGGTCAGAACGTGACACAATACAAACAAAATGTACAGTAAACATGTCTATATACAGTGTTGTAATGTAGGCAAATAGTTAAAGTACAAAAGAGAAAATAACAAACATAAATATGGGTTGTATTTACAATGTTGTTTATTCTTCACCGGTTGCCCTTTTCTTGTAGCGTCAGGCCACAAAACTTGCTGCTGTGGTGGCATACTGTGGTATTTCACCCAATAGATATGTGAGTTTATCAAAATTGGATTTGTTTTCAAATGATTTGTGGATCTGTATAATCTGAGGGAAATGTGTCTCTAATATGGTCATACATTGGGCAGGAGGTTAGGAAGTGCAGATCAGTTCTACCTCATTTTGTGGGCAGTGTGCACATAGCCTGTCTTCTCTTGAGAGCCATGTCTGCCTATGGCCTTTCTCAATAGCAAGGCTATGCTCACTGAGTCTGTACATAGTCAAAGCTTTCCTTATGTTTGGGTCAGTCACAGTGGTCAGGCATTCTGTTTAGGACCAAATAGCATTCTAGTTTGCTCAGTTTTTTGTTAATTCTTATCTCTCTCTCACCATGTCTTCTCCCCCCTCTCTCTCCCCCTCCCCTCTCTCTCTGTTGTGTCTCTCTTCCAGCTGTCCGGTGGTGATCCGTCCCGATCTGTTCTCATCCAGGTAGCAGAGTCCGCCTACAGGTTTGGCCTCGGCTCCATCGCCGGCGGTAAGTCACGTCTGCGTCTTAAATGCCACCCTAATTCAAATCAAATCAAATCAAATTTTATTTGTCACATACACATGGTTAGCAGATGTTAATGCGAGTGTAGCGAAATGCTTGTGCTTCTAGTTCCGACAATGCAGTAATAACGAGCAAGTAATCTAACTAACAATTCCAAAAAAACTACTGTCTTATACACAGTGTAAGGGGATAAAGAATATGTACATAAGGATATATGAATGAGTGATGGTACAGAGCAGCATAGGCAAGATACAGTAGATGATATCGAGTACAGTATATACATATGAGATAAGTATGTAAACCAAGTGGCATAGTTAAAGTGGCTAGTGATACATGTATTACATAAGGATGCAGTCGATGATATAGAGTACAGTATCAACGTATGCATATGAGATGAATAATGTAGGGTAAGTAACATTATATAAGGTAGCATTGTTTAAAGTGGCTAGTGATATATTTACATCATTTCCCATCAATTCCCATGATTAAAGTGGCTGGAGTAGAGTCAGTGTCATTGACAGTGTGTTGGCAGTAGCCACTCAATGTTAGTGGTGGCTGTTTAACAGTCTGATGGCCTTGAGATAGAAGCTGTTTTTCAGTCTCTCGGTCCCAGCTTTGATGCACCTGTACTGACCTCGCCTTCTGGATGACAGCGGGGTGAACAGGCAGTGGCTCGGGTGGTTGATGTCCTTGATGATCTTTATGGCCTTCCTGTAATTCTTATGTAGTGCACTGCTTTTGACCAGATCCCTTAAAGTGTGCACTACATAGGGAAAAATGTGCCATCTGGGACAGGCCCCACAGATTATTGTGTCACCACTACCTCCTCACCTGCCCCATGACACTCCCATCACCTTCCACCCCCATCACCCTCCAACCCATCACACTCCACCCCATCACCTTCTACCCCCATCACCCTCCACCCCATCACCCTCCACCCCATCACACTCCACCCCATCACCCTCCAACACCTCATCACCCTCCACCCCTGAGGCCCAGAGGCCCCTCCACCCCCCATCACCCTCCACCCCCTGGCCCCTCAACCCCGAGGCCCCTCCACCCCCTGGCCCCTCCACCCCCTCCCCTCCACCCCCGACCCCCTGGCCCCTCCACCCCCGAGGCCCCTCCACCCCCTGGCCCCTCCACCCCGAGGCCCCTCCACACCCCCATCACCCTCCACCCCGAGGCCCCTCCACCCCCCCATCACCCTCCACCCCCGAGGCCCCCCCCATCACCCTCCACCCCCGAGGCCCCTCCACCCCCATCACCCTCCACCCCCGAGGCCCCCCCCCGAGGCCCCTCCACCCCCCCATCACCCTCCACCCCGAGGCCCCTCCATCCCTCCATCACCCTCCACCCCGAGGCCCCTCCACCCCCATCACCCTCCACCCCGAGGCCCCTCAACCCCCCCCGATCACCCTCCACCCCCGAGGCCCCTCCACCCCCATCACCCTCCACCCCCGAGGCCCCTCCAGTCCCCATCACCCTCCACCCCGAGGCCCCTCCACCCCCATCACCCTCCACCCCCAGGCCCCCACCCCCATCACCCCCATCACCCCCACCCCCATCACCCTCCACCCCGAGGCCCCTCAACCCCCCCCTCCGATCACCCTCCACCCCGAGGCCCCTCCACCCCCCCTCATCACCCTCCACCCCTGAGGCCCCTCCACCCCCCATCACCCTCCACCCCGACCCCCATCACCCTCCACCCCTGGCCCCTCCACCCCCCTCCACCCCCCCATCACCCTCCACCCCGAGGCCCCTCCACCCCCATCACCCTCCACCCTCATAAGAAAAGGAGAAAAACAAAGGGCTTCCTATTGCGTTCTGCAGGGGTGGTTTCTCCACTTAAAGAGGACAGGGTCTCTTTGCGCCATGGGAACCTCCCTGTGTTTGGACTCTTTTGTACCTGATCAGAGAGAGAGAGCTTTTTGGGGGAGGGGTGTGGTCGTGTCCCTCTCCTCCCTTCCCTCCTTCCCCCATCTTTGAGGAGATGTTACCCCTCCTCCCCCTCTACAGGAGACAGGTTAATAAGGAGGTAGCACCCTCCCTGACCGTCCCCTCTCTAATTAAACCTGTTGGTCGAGTTTGATCCCCTCTTTGTGTCCAGTCGCAGAGCCGTCAGATAACACATGACTGACGAGCCTGGAAACTCCAGACAACTGAGCCTCCCTTTTGGATCGTTTGATGTCTCCCACCATCACCACACACCCTCCTTATCTTCCTCTTTTGTCTCACTCTCCTCATCCTCACCTGTCCCAGGTTGCTGTGATGTTGCCCACATTGCGTGAATGTTATCTGAATGTCTTTGTAACGTCTTCATGACACCTTTATAATGCCTTTACAACACTTCATGGTAACTTAGTAACTTATAATAATGTATTTGTGCCATCACATGTACTTATACACTGCCGTTCAAAAGTTTGGTGTCACTTAGAAATGTCCTTGTTTTTGAAAGAAAAGCTCATTTTTGGTCCATTAAAATAACATAAAATTGATTAGAAATGCAGTGTAGACATTGTTAATGTTGTAAATGACAATTGTGGAAAAAAGCTGGAAATGGCAGATTTTTTAATGGAATATCTACATAGGCGTACAGAGGCCCATTATCAGCAACCATCACTCCTGTGTTCCAATGGCACGTTATGTTAGCTAATCCAAACTTTTGAAAGGTGGTGTAGATCTTGGTGAAGAGCAACATACGGCAATAACAATAACAATAACAACCTAATGACGTCTTTCTAGCATCTTTCCTCTCCTCTAACGCCTTAATAAAGTCGTGTGTTTCCAGCTGTGGGAGCCACAGCAGTGTACCCCATAGACCTAGTGAAGACCAGGATGCAGAACCAGAGGACCACAGGCTCCCTGGTGGAAGAGCTCATGTACAAGAACAGCTTGGACTGCTTCAAGAAGGTGCTGCGCTACGAAGGCTTCTTCGGCCTCTATAGAGGTCAGTACCAGACGGGATGTGTCCCAAATGGCACCCTATTCCCTATATAGTACACGGCTTTTAGCCAGAATAGTGCACTATTTAGGATGTAGTGATAGGCTAATGATCATCACTACAGCTCTGGGTAGAGGTAGGCACAGATTTAGGATCAGCTTACCCTCATCTCAACCTAACCATATGAATTATAACACAAATCTGACCTGAGATCAGCTTCGACTTCATCTCACTCCATCACAACAACAGATGGGGTTTAGAGGTGTGGTAGAAGAGAGGGGGAAGAGGAGAGGAGGGCGGGTCTGAGTTCACCTTCCCTCTGACCTGGCTTCTTTGAAGTGATTAAAGGTTGTCTCGGGAGTTTCAGGGGGACAATGCACGTCGCACGCAAAGGCCACATACCAGCAGAGCTCTGTCACAATGGTGGTGTGTGACTGCCCCAGCCAGACTTCAACTGGCATTAATATAATAAGTACCTGCACTCAGGGAGCGGGGGATGGAGGGACAGGGAGCGGGGGGTTTTAGGAAGAGGGAGCGGGGGGTTTTAGGATGAGGGAGCGGGGTTAGGAAGGAGAGAGAGCGGGAGGTAAGATGGAGAGGGAGGGAGGGGGAGCGGAAGGTAGGAGGGAGAGGGAAGAGAGCGGGAAGTAAGAGGGAGGGAGGGAGGGAGGTAGGAGGGAGAGGGAGGTGATGGGTGGAGGGAGGGGAGGAGGGAGGGTTGGGAGAAGGGAGGGTTGGGAGGAGGGAGGGGGGTTAGGAAGGTTCTTGAACAACACACTATATCATATGATTTGAAAAGGGGGGGTGACTTTTGGAATTCTCTGAATTATGATTGACAGGTGAGTTCTCCCCTGAGGGTTCTAAGAGGAAGTGGGAATCCTTAGTGTCTGTCAGAGGACACCAAGCCTTTAGAGAGGTCTCTGACATTACAGACACACGGTCAGACAGACCTGGCTCCAAGGTGGTGGTACACTGGCAGATACCAGCTCTCTGTTCTCCACTCCTAGACATCATGTGACCAAACATCAAATGATACAGTTGTATTTGAATGGCCATCCAGTCACCAAGTCACATGGTACAGTCCCACTACAAAACAAACTTAAACGAGGAAGAGAATTTGAAAGACTCCAGAAGCAAACACATTTGCTTGTTATTAGTTTCCTTGAATCTCATATATTGTTATTCGCAATTCCCCCATGAACATGTATCTACTGTGTAGTAAAGCGGGTTATGTTATATTAGCCACTGAGGAGAGTGTCATAAGCCAACTAAGGGGAAGTTTCTGTTTTAATGTAATGAAGTTGAGCTTTTTCCTTCGCCTCCCCTGTTTCCCATTACTGAATGAGGTGAGCATTAGAATGGTGAGACAGCCAGACCAGAACCAGAACACCACACACTGCAAACACTAGGATGATGTCATCATCTCGAGACGGGAACCCTTACGTAAACAACGCAGCAGCATGAGAAAGCAGTAAGCGTCTCTAACTACAACTGTGAGCTGTTATGGGCCATTTAATAATAATATAACTCGTGTGTGGTTCTCAGCCTGAGCCCTGCCACAAACACAACTAACACTCCTGTTTCTGTTTGTGAGTTCCAGCCCAGCTGAAGCCATGCTAATCATTATGTTTGTGCTCCTGTGTCTGACTCTGTGTGGCCTGTTTTGGGCCCTGCGTTCACTACCCCCCTCCAACCTCTCCACTATTATGCTGAGATGGGTCATCCAACACACTCCAATCAGATTATTTAGTTTATTTTTATCTGGCTGGAAGTCTTGGGTTGTAATTTAGGACCGCATAAACTTTGGTTAGAGTGTTTTATGTCTTTTTTTGTATTCTGGGAAGGAGTTTCTATCACTTTGTTAGTCTTTTAAGACCCTGATGTCCCCACACCCCACATCAATAGTGTTATTTAGTGTCAGGGGGATCTGGCAGAATTGAATACAGCAGGGTATGTGTTTCATGTGGAGGGGGACTGTGCTGTGCTGTGCCGTGGTCTGCCAGTGTGTGTGTGTATGTGTGTCGTACTTCCTTGGTCCTTCTCTTTTCTAATCATATTGTGTCCTAATGATAGGTCTGGTACCACAGCTACTGGGTGTGGCCCCGGAGAAAGCCATAAAGCTGACAGTAAGTGCCTTGTTTCTCTACATGGAGACCAGTCAGGCCCCAGTTACCACGGAGCCCCTCACTGGGCCCTAGTTGAACATTTACCTCTAGTTTTAGTTTAATATACAGTACAGATTTGATGTACACACACTCACTCACTCACTCACTCACTCACTCACTCACTCACTCACTCACTCACTCACTCACTCACTCACTCACTCACACACACTCACTCAAACACACACACACACGCACGCACGCACGCACGCACACACACACACACACACACACACACACACACACACACACACACACACACACACACACACACACACACACACACACACACACACACACACACACACACACACACACACACACACACACACCACCCCCCTCAATGTATCAAATCAAGCTTTATTTATACAGCACATTTCAAACATGGAATGCAACGCAGTGTGCTTCATGGGAAAAAATGAATAAAACACAATGAAAATAAAAGCTGAAATATTTACTACACAACAAACATAAGATAAACAACTAAAGAATGAAACAAACTGAACAACTAAAAAGCACCCTAAGGAAATGCAAAGCAACAAATATTTGTTTTACGATGTCTTTTAAATATGTTCACAGTTCCGTCTCCCCTCAGGTTCTCTGGCAGGCTATTCCTGAGGCTGGGGGCATAGTAACGATGGCTGCCTCCATGCCTCTTGGTCCTAGGCTTTGAGATAGTTAAAAGGCTGTCTCTCTCCATGCCTCTTGGTCCTAGGCTTTGGGATAGTTAAAAGGCTGTCTCTCTCCATGCCTCTTGGTCCTAGGCTTTGGGATAGTTAAAAGGCTGCTAGGCCTCTTGGTCCTAGGCTTTGGGATAGTTAAAAGGCTGTCTCTCCCATGCCTCTTGGTCCTAGGCTTTGGGATAGTTAAAAGGCTGCCTCTCCATGCCTCTTGGTCCTAGGCTTTGGGATAGTTAAAAGGCTGTCTCTCCATGCCTCTTGGTCCTAGGCTTTGGGATAGTTAAAAGGCTGCCTCTCCATGCCTCTTGGTCCTAGGCTTTGGGATAGTTAAAAGGCTGCCTCTCCATGCCTCTTGGTCCTATGCTGCTCTCCATGCCTCTTGGTCCTAGGCTTTGGGATAGTTAAAAGGCTGTCTCTCCATGCCTCTTGGTCCTAGGCTTTGGGATAGTTAAAAGGCTGCCTCTCCATGCCTCTTGGTCCTAGGCTTTGGGATAGTGATAGTTAAAAGGCTGCCTCTCCATGCCTCTTGGTCCTAGGCTTTGTGTTAAAAGGCTGTCTCTCCATGCCTCTTGGTCCTAAAGTTAAAAGGCTGCTCTCCATGCCTCTTGGTCCTAGGCTTTGGGATAGATATGCCTTAAAAGGGCTGCCTCTCCATGCCTCTTGGTCCTAGGCTTTGGGATAGTTAAAAGGCTGTCTCTCCATGCCTCTTGCCTTTGGTCCTAGGCTTTGGGATAGTTAAAAGGCTGCCTCTCCATGCCTCTTGGTCCTAGGCTTTGGGATAGTTAAAAGGCTGTCTCTCCATGCCCTTGCCTGGGCTTGTGATCCTGTCTCTCTCCATGCCTCTTGGTCCTAGGCTTTGGGATAGGCTGTCTCTCCATGCCTCTTGGTCCTAGGCTTTGGGATAGTTAAAAGGCTGTCTCTCCATGCCTCTTGGTCTAGGCTTTGGGATCCTATGCCTCTTGGTCCTGGGCTTTGGGATAGTTAAAAGGCTGTCTCTCCATGCCTCTTGGTCCTAGGCTTTGGGATAGTTAAAAGGCTGTCTTATGCCTCTTGGTCCAGGGCTTTGTGATAGGCTGCCTCACCATGCCTCTTGGTCCTAGGCTTTGTGATAGTTAAAAGGCTGCCTCTCCATGCCTCTTGGTCCTGGGCTTTGTGATAGTTAAAAGGCTGTCTCTCCATGCCTCTTGTTTCTAGGCTTTGGGATAGTTAAAAGGCCAGTGCCAGAGGACCTGAGGGACCTACTGGGTACATAACGTAAAAGCATGTCTGACATGTATTGGGGTGAACAATCGTGTATTGATTTAAAAACCAATAGAATAATCTTAAAATGAATTCAAAAACTCACAGGCATCCAGTACAGAGACCTTACCTCATAATAACAAAGCAAAATCAAGTTTAGACATTTTTGAAAATTTATAAAAAAACAAAAAACAGAAATACCTTATTTGCATAAATATTCAGAACCTTTCCTATGAGACTCGAAATTAAGCTCAGGTGCATCCTGTTTCCATTGATCATCCTTGAGATGTTGCTACAACTTGGAGTCCACCTATGGTAAATTCAATTGATTGGACATGATTTGGAAAGGTACACACCTGTCTATATTAGGTCCCACAGTTGACAGTGCATGTCAGAGCAAAATTCGAAAGAATTGTCCATAGAGCGCCTCGACAGGATTGGGTACCAAAAAATGTCTGCAGCATCGAAGGCCCCCAAGAACATAGTGGCCTCCATCATTGTTAATTGGAATCAGTTTGGAACCACCAAGACTCTTCCTAGAGCTGGCCACCCAGCCAAACTGAGCAATCGGGGGAGAAGGCCCTTTTTCAGGGAGGTGACCAAGAATCGATGGTCACTCAGACAGAGCCCCAGAGTTCCTCTGTGGAGATGGGAGAACCTTCCAGAAGGACAACCATCTCTGCAGCACTCCACCAATCAGGCAGAGTGGCCAGACGGAAGCCACTCCTCAGTAAAAGGCACATGACAGCCCACTTGGAGTTTGCCAAAAGGCACCTAAAGAACTCTCAGACCATGAGAAACAAGATTCTCTGGTTCTGATGAAACCAAGATTGAACTCTTTGGCTTAAATGCCAAGCATCAAGACTGGAGGAAACCTGGCACCATCCCTCCATCAAAAAGTGAAGGCGTCTGAATTCTTTTCGAATGCACTGTAACACTTAGTGTTTTATCTTTATTGCCCATGAATTCAAATGTTTTTTCCAGATTCTCTCTCTGTGCTTTTGCTCCAACAATAAGTACTTCAGTCTTGTCTTGATTTGGCTGGAGGAAGTTGTGAGTCATCCAAGTATTGACATTGCTAATACAGTCTAATAATTATCAGTGGAGCTAAAACACTCTGGTGACACAGAAATGTAAAGTTGTATTTCGTCTGCGTGAAAATCAATGTTGTGCGTTGTGATAATGCTGCTAAGGGGTAATATATATTAACTGAACAGTACTAGACCCAAAATCAAACCTTGTGGAACACCACGTGATATGTATTTTCTCTGAGTTATGTTCCTCAAGGGTGACAAAAAATCTCGACCGGTTAAATAGGTCCTAAACCAATTTAGACCTGGACCGGAGAGGCCAACCCACCTCTCCAGTTTGTCCAGAAGGACATCATGGTCAACAGTGTCGAATGCAGCAGTTAAATCCAAGAGTACAAGGACAGAGAGCTAGATCTGTTTCAATCAGGATGCAAGATCGAAGGTTGAAGTACTTAAAGTCTACCTCATGTGTGGTGCATGTATTAGTAGTCTCACAGTGAAATGTTACTGTTACTACAATCACGTTACTAGTGGCCCTTTAGCTTACCAATATCCACTCCCGCTGTATAAGGTCTGCCTGTCTGTGTGTATGTCTGTGTCTTAATGTGTGTCTAATGCTTTAGACTTCTCACCACAGGTGAATGACTTTATCAGAGGGAAGACCAGACAGAGAGATGGATCAATCCCTGTACCTGCTGAGATCCTGGCTGGTGCATGTGTGAGTCTCATCTTATTCATCAACCTCCATCAACACAGAGACATATTCAGTGGTGACATATTTCTATATCAACCTCCATCAACACAGAGAGAGATGTACGGTAAACACTATATCAACCTACATCAACACAGAGAGAGATGTACTTTAAACACTATATCAACCTACATCAACACAGAGAGAGATGTACTTTAAACACTATATCAACTTCCATCAACACAGAGAGAGATGTACGGTAAACACTATATCAACCTCCATCAACACAGAGAGAGATGTACGGTAAACACTATATCAACCTCCATCAACACCGAGAGAGATGTACTTTAAACACTATATCAACCTCCATCAACACAGAGAGAGATGTACGGTAAACACTATATCAACCTCCATCAACACAGAGAGAGATGTACGGTAAACACTATATCAACCTCCATCAACACAGAGAGAGATGTACGGTAAACACTATATCAACCTACATCAACACAGAGAGAGATGTACTTTAAACACTATATCAACCTCCATCAACACAGAGAGAGATGTACGGTAAACACTATATCAACCTCCATCAACACAGAGAGAGATGTACGGTAAACGCTATATCAACCTCCATCAACACAGAGAGAGATGTACGGTAAACACTATATCAACCTCCATCAACACAGAGAGAGATGTACGGTAAACGCTATATCAACATAGAGGGATATATTAGAAAGCCATATATCCCTGTTGAAAGAAAGACATAAAGAGACTGCTACCTGAGACTGCCCCCCTCCCCCACCTCCACCCCACTACACACAGCCTGTGTTTGTTCAGTGAGCTGTCACACACTGACCCCCCCACCTCATCCCTTTGGGTCTAGCTGTAGTGTCACCCCCTCAACCAATGAATAGAGAGAGGCCTTTCACCACGAGCCCGTTTGATGCCGATCACTGAAGCAGAATATTTATGTCATTATGTGACCTGTATACAGCTCAATTAAGGTTATGACTTAAAGATGCACTATGCAGAAATTGTTCCGCCATTTCCTGGTTGCTAAAATTCTAATAGTTCGACCTAATTTCAGTTTATGTGACAAAACAAGCAAGTATACTGTAGAGAATCATTGTACCATCGAAGCTGCCGTGAAATATCTTTTCTATATCCAAAATTATACCATGGCATTGTGGAGTGAGGATGGATGGATTTTTCCTATTTTTCATCGTGAGCTGTTCTGACAGCTCCTTTCATCCTGTCTCAGCCCCTGGTGTTAGTGCTGCTGAGCCGTTCTCCTGTTATCACTCACTCACACACACACACACAGAGACATACACACACACACACACACACACACACACACACACACACACACACACACACACACACACACACGCTCACAGAAAGACACACATGCATACACAGGAGCAAAGACTCAGACACGCAGGCATGCATACACACACCTACATGCACAAACACAAACACACAGACACAGACATACACACACACACACACACACACACACACACACACACACACACACACACACACACACACACACACACGCTCACAGAAAGACACACATGCATACACAGGAGCAAAGACTCAGACACGCAGGCATGCATACACACACCTACATGCACAAACACAAACACACAGACACAGACATACACACACACACACACACACACACACACACACACACACACACACACACACACACACACACACACACACACACACACACACACACACAGAGAGAGACATGCAGACACAGACACACACACACACACAGAGACATACACACACAAACACACAGACACACAGAGACACACACACACAGAGACATACACACACACACACACACACACACACACACACACACACACACACACACACACACACACACACAGACACACACACACACACACACACAGACACACAGAGACATACACACACAGACACAGAGACATACACGCACAGAGACATACACACACCCTGTTTAGGAGACTTCAGCCACATCACATGAAGTCTGTTTATATGATTTGGAAGCTGTGAAAGTGTTGGTTTGGGCTCCGGCGACAGTCCCAGACCATAGTCTGACAGGACAAGAGGGGGGTTAAATACATTGGACGGGAGAAAGAGAGTGAGGTGTGTAAAAAAAGTGTTTCAATGAGGTTTTAATGGTAAAATAAGTCATAAATACGACACAGTCAGTGAGGATCTAGTCATATTCTGATATCTTCTCCTCTCTTCTCCTCTCCTCTGATCTTCTATTTTTTCCATTCCCCTCCTCTCCCTCCTCCTCATCCGCCCTTTCTCATTTACTTTACACTTTTCTATTCTCCTTTCCATTCACCTCTTCTACCCTGTCCTACCCTGTCCTACCCTGTCCTACCCTCCCCTACCCTCTTCTACCCTCTCCTACCTTCTGCTACCCTCCTCTACCCTCTTCTACCCTCTCCTACCCTCTCCTACCCTGTCCTACCCTCTTCTACCCTCTCCTACCTTCTGCTACCCTCTCCTACCCTCTTCTACCCTCTCCTACCCTCTCCTACCCTGTCCTACCCTCTTCTACCCTCTCCTACCCTCTCCTACCCTGTCCTACCCTCTTCTACCCTCTCCTACCCTCTTCTACCTTCTTCTCCTCATCTCAACTTTGCTCTTTGCCACTCCACTTGGCTTTCCTCCACTCATCTCAACGTCTTCTCCTTTCCTCTTCTCTCTCCTTTCCTCCACTCATCTCAACGTCTTCTCCTTTCCTCTTCTCTTCTCCTTTCCTCTTCTCTTCTCCTTTCCTCTTCTCTCTCCTTTCCTCCACTCATCTCAACGTCTTCTCCTTTCCTCTTCTCTCTCCTTTCCCCCACTCCTCTCCTTTCACCCACTCATCTCAACATCTTCTCCTTTCCTCTTCTCTCTCCTTTCCTCCACTCATCTCAACGTCTTCTCCTTTCCTCTTCTCTTCTCCTTTCCTCTTCTCTCTCCTTTCCTCCACTCATCTCAACGTCTTCTCCTTTCCTCTTCTCTTCTCCTTTCCTCTTCTCTCTCCTTTCCTCCACTCATCTCAACGTCTTCTCCTTTCCTCTTCTCTTCTCCTTTCCTCTTCTCTCTCCTTTCCTCCACTCATCTCAACGTCTTCTCCTTTCCTCTTCACTCATCTCAACATCTTCTCCTTTCCTTTCCTCTCCTTTCCTCTTCTCTCTCCTTTCCCCACTCATCTCAACGTCTTCTCCTTTCCTTCTCTTCTCCTTTCCCTTTCCTCTTCTCTCTCCTTTCCTCCACTCATCTCAACGTCTTCTCCTTTCCTCTTCTCTCTCCTTTCCCCACTCCTCTCCTTTCACCCACTCATCTCAACATCTTCTCCTTTCCTCTTCTCTCTCCTTTCCTCCACTCATCTCAACGTCTTCTCCTTTCCTCTTCTCTTCTCCTTTCCTCTTCTCTCTCCTTTTCCTCCACTCTCTCAACGTCTTCTCCTTTCCTCTTCTCTCTCCTTTCCCCCACTCATCTCAACGTCTTCTCCTTTCCTCTTCTCTTCTCCTTTCCTCTTCTCTCTCCTTTTCCTCTTCTCTCTCTTTTCTCTTCTCTTTTCCTCCACTCATCTCAACGTCTTCTCCTTTCCTCTTCTCTCTCCTTTCCTCCACTCATCTCAACGTCTTCTCTTTCCTCTTCTCTTCTCCTTTCCTCTCTCTCTCTCCTTTCCTCCACTCATCTCAACGTCTTCTCCTTTCCTCTTCTCTTCTCCTTTCCTCTTCTCTCTCCTTTCCTCCACTCATCTCAACGTCTTCTCCTTTCCTCTTCTCTTCTCCTTTCCTCTTCTCTCTCCTTTCCTCCACTCATCTCAACGTCTTCTCCTTTCCTCTTCTCTCTCCTTTCCTCCACTCATCTCAACGTCTTCTCCTTTCCTCTTCTCTTCTCCTTTCCTCTTCTCCTCTTTCCCCACTCATCTCCCCTCTGCTCACCCCTCTCTTCCTTCTTCTCTCCCCCGCTCTTTCCTCCCCTCATAATAGCCTCAGAATTAAGCTCAGTGAGGGTTGCCAGGTCTTAATGATTATTTGGTAAGAATGGCATGCTCCGTTTACTGAGACGCTGCTGGCTGGCTGGATGCCTATCAGGCGGTCGCTGGCCCTCATTTGGGGGCTTGGTTACTCAAAATACACACTGGGCCAATATGGGGGGAAAGAGAGCGAGAGAGAGAGAGAGAGTCAGAGAGAGAGAGAGAGAGAGTCAGAGAGAGAGAGTACAGTGTTGCTTTGTTAGTTTTCACTTTGGCAATTATTCAGTGTAAATCACTTCAATTTGCATGGTTTGATTTTTAAGCCTTTGTAAAGGTTTGTTATTCAGCTCCGTTGAGAGTTATAAAACATTTATCACAACGTTTAACATGCACATGAGCACATCAACATAAACACACACAGACTCGTAAATGCATGCACGCTTGTGTAATCCTCAGTTAAGAATTCTGGCACCCATGAAAGTGTGAGTGGTTATTAATTGAGGTTGGCTAATGCTTGCTAACTAGTGCTAAACTATTGTTTGCCATTGAAAAGTAAACTTTTTCATAGCTGTTACCCCGAGGATGTGTGTTTATGTGTGTGTGTGTGTGTGTGTGTGTGAGTGTGTGTAACAAGTTACCAATTTTACTTTAGATTCTGACGTTTAGCCACATTTCTCCAAATGTCAAAGTTAAGGGTTAAGGTTTGGGATAGAGTTAAACATTAAGTTTAGGCATTCATTCTGAATGGTTAAGATAAGGGTTAAGGTTTGGGATAGAGTTTAACATTAAGTTTAGGTGTTCACTCTGAATGGTTAAGATAAGGGTTAAGGTTTGGGATAGAGTTAAACATTAAGTTTAGGCATTCATTCTGAATGGTTAGGTTAAGATTTGGGATAGAGTTAAAACAATGAGTGTCTACCACTGGGATTGAACATGTGACCTTTGGTCCTGGAGTCACGGGATTCCGCCCATCCGCCACCCTTGTCCACAATGCTGTAGCAAAACCCAAAACTTGATGGTAATAGTCCTCACTGTTGGCCCTAGTGGCTGGTTTTGAAGGCATTTTCCGATTTCCCAGGACATGGACAGATGTCCAATTTCAAAGTCAATGTTGAGCGATCTGGCTGATGTGTGCACACACACAAACACACAGAAACACACACAGAAACACAAACACACAGAAACACACACACAGAAACACACACACACAGAAACACACACACACACACACACACACACACACACACACACACACACACACACACACACACACACACACACACACACACACACATAGAAACACACCCACACATACTGTGGATGTAGTGCTGGAGCGTGTCTGAGGTTCTGACTCTCAAACCCCCTCAGGGGATCACCTTGCCTTGTAATTACCTGGGAATTATCAGCGCGCCACCGACTGTCTCACTCTGTAATCAAATCTCTCCCTCTTTCTGTCTCTCTCCCTCTCTCTTTTTCTGTTTCTTTCTCTGTCTCTCTCTCTCTGTCTGTCTGTTTCTCTCTTGCTCTCTGTCGCCCTCTGTCTCTCTCCATCTCTCTCCCTCTTTCTCTCTCCCCCCCTGACAGACGTGTCTGTTGTTCTGTCTGTCAGACCTAATTGTGCGGTGGTTTCTCTAACCTGTTGTTGCTCTCTTTAACATTCAGAAATCTCCCAATTAGTGTCCAATTGATGTGAGCGAGAGCGTTGGCTGCTCAAGAGGCCCTATTTTCAGTTAATCATCTCTGTGTCCAACGGCCCGGTAATAAATGCATTGCTATTAGAGGGTCGCTGTAATCAACTATGAAATATCATTTTCCACAGAAATAAATAGTGATACATTTGTACCTGTGAGTCGTTAGAATGAAGAATCGGCCCCTACTATTCAATGCCTCTCTTTTAGTTCTGGAAGGGAAATGTTGGTCAGTTCTGCGCCACTATTTAATGTACTACTCCCTTCAATGAGGCGATTATGATCTCTCCCTCAAAATATGGGAACATTTACTTACGAATTTGGGGGCGGCTGTTAAAAAACGCACAAGGTTGCACATTCAGATTGGGGTACTCATTTGATAGCCTTCCCGTAAGATAGAGGGGACACACGCAATTACACATTAATAATTCACAGCAAAGGAGGGGGGAGAGAAAAGTACAACAAACAGTACATGCCCTATTTAATGGCAGGGAAGGACTCCATGGAAACAGATTTCTATCTAATTGCACTCTGCCACTTTTCAGCCATGGTATCCAGGGGCAACTAGTGTGAGAGAGAGAGACTGTTCCTGAATGGTTGCTGCCTTCCCGGCTAACTATGTCCCGGCTCTCCCTCTTCGTGCCGAGACAAAGTTAGTTACTTTAGCTGCTTATTTAAAAATAAAAAAATGTAACCTTTATTTAACCAGGCAAGTCAATTAAGAACAAATTCCTATTTAGAATGATGCAAGATGCAAAAGGCCTCCTGCTGGGCCGGAGGCTAGGATTAACAAATAAAATGAATGTAGACAAAACACAACAAGAGAGACACACACCATCACAGTATATAAAGAGAGACCTAAGACACAACATGGTATCAACAACATGGCAGCAATACAACATGACAACAACACAAAATGGTTGCATCACAACATGACAACAGCACAACATGACAACAGCACAACATGGTATCAACAAAACATGACAACAGCACAACATGGTATCAACACAACATGACAACAGCACAACATGGTAACAGCACAACATGGTATCAACACAACATGAAAACAGCACAACATGGTAACAGCACAACATGGTATCAACACAACATGACAACAGCACAACATGGTAGCAGCACAACATGACAACAGCACAACATGGTAGCAGCACAACATGACAATAGCACAACATGGTAGCAGAACAACATGACAACAGCACAACATGGTAGCAGCACAACATAACAATAGCACAACATGGTAGCAGCACAACATGGTAGCAGAACAACATAACAATAGCACAACATGACAACAGCACAACATGGTAGCAACACAACATAACAATAGCACAACATGGTAGCAGCACAACCTAACAATAGCACAACATGGTAGCAGCACAACATGACAACAGCACAACATGGTAGCAGCACAACATAAGAATAGCACAACATGGTAGCAACACAACATGACAACAGCACAACATGGTAGCAGCACAAACATGGAAAAGACAACAGCCACTGCCACACCGCACCCCCAGCTCCAGATACCGTAGCTGTGCATGAAAGCTGTGCCGACCTTGAAGCTCTCTGAGAAGAACCTGTCTGGGCCTGTGGCTGGGGGTTTTTATCTCCGGTACCAGGTATACAGTAGGAGGGTTGTGGAGACAGAACCCCTCAGGCAGGGTGCAACTGAAGACGGATGGTTCAGAGACTACAGACACACTGGGAGCCTGTCTACAGTAAACACCCATTACTGACAGACCTGGGAGCCAGTCTACAGTGAACACCCATTACTGACAGACCTGGGAGCCAGTCTACAGTAAACTCCCATTACTGACAGACCTAGGAGCTAGTCTACAGTAAACTCCCATTACTGACAGACCTAGGAGCTAGTCTACAGTAAACTCCCATTACTGACAGACCTAGGAGCTAGTCTACAGTAAACCCCATTACTGACAGACAGGGCTGTCTACAGTAAACTCCCATTACTGACAGACCTAGGAGCTGGTAAACTCCCATTACTGACAGACCTAGGAGCCAGTCTACAGTAAACACCCATTACTGACAGACCTAGAGCCAGTCTACAGTAAACAACCATTACTGACAGACCTGGGAGCCAGTCTAGTAAACACCCATTACTGACAGACCTGGGAGCCAGTCTACAGTAAACACCCTTTACTGACAGACCCTGGAGCCAGTGAAACAGACAGACCTGGGAGCCAGTCTACAGTAAACACCCATTACTGACAGACCTGGGAGCCAGTCTACAGTAAACACCCATTACTGACAGACCTGGGAGCCAGTCTACAGTAAACACCCATTACTGACAGACCTAGGAGCTAGTCTACAGTAAACTCCCATTACTGACAGACCTAGGAGCTAGTCTACAGTAAACACCCATTACTGACAGACCTGGGAGCCAGTCTACAGTAAACACCCATTACTGACAGACCCAGTGGAGCCATTACTGACAGTAAACAAACACCATTACTGACAGACCTGGGAGCCAGTCTAAACAGTAAACACTCCATTACTGACAGACCTGGGAGCCAGTCTACAGTAAACTACCCATTACTGACAGACCTGGGAGCCAGTCTACAGTAAACTTACTGACAGACCTAGCCAGTCTACAGTAAACACCATTACTGACAGACCTGGGAGCCAGTCTACAGTAAACACCCATTACTGACAGACCTGGGAGCCAGACAGACCTACAGTAAACACCCATTACTGACAGACCTGGGAGCCAGTCTACAGTAAACACCCATTACTGACAGACCTAGCCAGTCTACACACCCATTACTGACAGACCTGGGAGCCAGTCTACAGTAAACACCCATTACTGACAGACCTGGGAGCCAGTCTACAGTAAACACCCATTACTGACAGACCTGGGAGCCAGTCTACAGTAAACACCCATTACTGACAGACCTGGGAGCCAGTCTACAGTAAACACCCATTACTGACAGACCTGGGAGCCAGTCTACAGTAAACACCCATTACTGACAGACCTGGGAGCCAGTCTACAGTAAACACCCATTACTGACAGACCTGGGAGCCAGTAAAACACCCATTACTGACAGACCTGGGAGCCAGTCTACAGTAAACACCCATTACTGACAGACCTGGGAGCCAATCTACAGTAAACACCCATTACTGACAGACCTGGGAGCCAGTCTACAGTAAACACCTATCACAGCCAGTGTAGCCTATGTGAACTGTCCTGTGTGTGTATGACATTAGTCAGACCTGCGATATCCCTATCAGGGCACCATCGGTGTACACTGATGGTTACCCTCTGTTACATACTGTAGCTCCAGTGGTCACTTATATATAGCCCATTCTCTTACAGCTGTTTTACAAAAAGATTCCCCTTGTGCTGCTGCTAATCCAGGTTTCACGAATCACTATTCCGTTAATCCCCACTTTGTGTGTGTTTCCGTGTGTGTGTGTTTGTGTGTGTGTCCAGGCGGGTGGATCCCAGGTGATTTTCACCAACCCTCTGGAGATTGTGAAGATCCGCCTGCAGGTGGCTGGAGAGATCACCACCGGCCCCCGCGTCAGCGCCATATCTGTCATCAAGGACCTGGGTTTCTTTGGTCTCTACAAGGCAGGTCCTCCTGTACACTACTACACTACAGTGCCTTGCGAAAGTATTCGGCCCCCTTGAACTTTGCAACCTTTTGCCACATTTCAGGCTTCAAACATAAAGATATAAAACTGTATTTTTTTGTGAAGAATCAACAACAAGTGGGACACAATCATGAAGTGGAACGACATTTATTGGATATTTCAAACTTTTTTAACAAATCAAAAACTGAAAAATTGGGCGTGCAAAATTATTCAGCCCCCTTAAGTTAATACTTTGTAGCGCCACCTTTTGCTGCGATTACAGCTGTAAGTCGCTTGGGGTATGTCTCTATCAGTTTTGCACATCGAAAGACTGACATTTTTTCCCATTCCTCCTTGCAAAACAGCTCGAGCTCAGTGAGGTTGGATGGAGAGCATTTGTGAACAGCAGTTTTCAGTTCTTTCCACAGATTCTCGATTGGATTCAGGTCTGGACTTTGACTTGGCCATTCTAACACCTGGATATATTTATTTTTGAACCATTCCATTGTAGATTTTGCTTTATGTTTTGGATCATTGTCTTGTTGGAAGACAAATCTCCGTCCCAGTCTCAGGTCTTTTGCAGACTCCATCAGGTTTTCTTCCAGAATGGTCCTGTATTTGGCTCCATCCATCTTCACATCAATTTTAACCATCTTCCCTGTCCCTGCTGAAGAAAAGCAGGCCCAAACCATGATGCTGCCACCACCGTGTTTGACAGTGGGGATGGTGTGTTCAGGGTGATGGGCTGTGTTGCTTTTACGCCAAACATAACGTTTTGCATTGTTGCCAAAAAGTTCAATTTTGGTTTCATCTGACCAGAGCACCTTCTTCCACATGTTTGGTGTGTCTCCCAGGTGGCTTGTGGCAAACTTTAAACAACACTTTTTATGGATATCTTTAAGAAATGGCTTTCTTCTTGCCACTCTTCCATAAAGGCCAGATTTGTGCAATATACGACTGATTGTTGTCCTATGGACAGAGTCTCCCACCTCAGCTGTAGATCTCTGCAGTTCATCCAGAGTGATCATGGGCCTCTTGGCTGCATCTCTGATCAGTCTTCTCCTTGTATGAGCTGAAAGTTTAGAGGGACGGCCAGGTCTTAGTAGATTTGCAGTGGTCTGATACTCCTTCCATTTCAATATTATCGCTTGCACAGTGCTCCTTGGGATGTTTAAAGCTTGGGAAATCTCTGTACCAAATCCGGCTTTAAACTTCTTCACAACAGTATCTCGGACCTGCCTGGTGTGTTCCTTGTTCTTCATGATGCTCTCTGCGCTTTTAACGGACCTCTGAGACTATCACAGTGCAGGTGCATTTATACGGAGAATTGATTACACACAGGTGGATTGTATTTATCATCATTAGTCATTTAGGTCAACATTGGATCATTCAGAGATCCTCACTGTACTTCTGGAGAGAGTTTGCTGCACTGAAAGTAAAGGGGCTGAATAATTTTGCACGCCCAATTTTTCAGTTTTTGATTTGTTAAAAAAGTTTGAAATATCCAATAAATGTCGTTCCACTTCATGATTGTGTCCCACTTGTTGTTGATTCTTCACAAAAAAATACAGTTTTATATCTTTATGTTTGAAGCCTGAAATGTGGCAAAAGGTCGCAAAGTTCAAGGGGGCCGAATACTTTTGCAAGGCACTGTAAGTACTGTATTAAAAGACAAGGACTATTAGGTCACAGCTGTACTCAAACACTAATTTTAGCAATTTTCTACAGTCTACATGTCTATTCTGATACTTTTGGTTTCTGCCTCTCTTAGCACTTCACTAGCACTACACAGCGTCGTCCAGTCCTCTACTTAGCGTTCTCCCCAGTCCTCTACTTAGCGTTCTCCCCAGTCCTTTACTTAGCGTTCTCCCCAGTCCTCTACTTAGCGTTCTCCCCAGTCCTCTACTTAGCGTTCTCCCCAGTCCTCTACTTAGTGTTATCCCCAGTCCTCTACTTAGCGTTCTCCCCAGTCCTCTACTTAGCATTCTCCCCAGTCCTCTACTTAGCATTCTCCCCAGTCCTCTACTTAGCATTCTCCCCAGTCCTCTACTTAGCGTTCTCCCCAGTCCTCTACTTAGCGTTCTCCTCAGTCCTCTACTTAGCGTTCTCCCCAGTCCTCTACTTAGCGTTCTCCCCAGTCCTCTACTTGGCGTTATCTTCAGTCCTCTCCTCAGCGTTGTCCCCAGTCCTGTCCACAACGTTATCCCCAGTCCTCTATGCAGCGTTATCCCCAGTCCTCTACGCAGCGTTATCCCCAGTCCTCTACTTAGCGTTCTCCCCAGTCCTCTACTTAGCGTTCTTCCCAGTCCTCTACTTAGCTTTATCCCCAGTCCTCTACTTAGCATTCTCCCCAGTCCTCTACTTAGCGTTCTCCCAGTCCTCTACTTAGCGTTATCCTCAGTCCTCTCCTCAGCGTTGTCCCCAGTCCTGTCCACAACGTTATCCCCAGTCCTCTATGCAGCGTTATCCCCAGTCCTCTACGCAGCGTTATCCCCAGTCCTCTACTTAGCGTTCTCCGCAGTCCTCTCCTCAGCGTTGTCCTCTCCTCAGCGTTGTCCCCAGTCCTCTACACAGCGTTGTCCCCAGTCCTGTCCACAACGTTATCCCCAGTCCTCTATGCAGCGTTATCCCCGTCCTCTACGCAGCGTTATCCCCAGTCCTCTACTTAGCGTTCTCCACAGTCCTCTCCTCAACGTTATCCCCAGTCCTCTCCTCAGCGTTGTCCTCTCCTCAGCGTTGTCCCCAGTCCTCCTCACAGTGTTGTCCCCTATCCTCTACACAGCGTTGTCCCCAGTCCTCTCCACAGCGTTGTCCCCAGTCCTCTCCTCAGCGTTGTCCCCAGTCCTCTACACAGCGTTGTCCCCAGTCCTCTCCGCAGTGTTATCCCCAGTCCTCTACACAGCATTGTCCCCAATCCTCTCCGCAGTGTTATCCCCAGTCCTCTCCTCAGCGTTGTCCCCAGTCCTCTCCACAGCGTTGTCCCCAGTCCTCTCCACAGCGTTGTCCCCAGTCCTCTACACAGCATTGTCCCCAGTCCTCTCCACAGCGTTGTCCCCAGTCCTCTCCACAGCGTTCTCCCCAGTCCTCTCCTCAGCATTGTCCCCAGTCCTCTATGCAGCGTTTTCCCCAGTCCTCTCCTCAGCGTTCTCACCAGTCCTCTCCTCAGCGTTGTCCCCAGTCCTCTACACAGCGTTGTCCCCAGTCCTCTACGCAGCGTTTTCCCCAGTCCTCTGCGCAGCGTTTTCCCCAGTCCTCTACGCAGCGTTTTCCCCAGTCCTCTATGCAGCGTTTCCCCCAGTCCTCTATGCAGCGTTTTCCCCAGTCCTCTACACAGCGCTGTCCCCAGTCCTCTACACAGCGTTTTACCCAGTCCTCCACGCAGCGTTTTCCCCAGTCCTCTATGCAGCGTTTTCCCCAGTCCTCTATGCAGCGTTTTCCCCAGTCCTCTACACAGCGTTGTCCCCAGTCCTCTACACAGCGTTTTCCCCAGTCCTCTAATGCAGCGTTATCCCCAGTCCTCTATGCAGCGTTTTCCCCAGTCCTCTACTTAGCGTTCTCCGCAGTCCTCTCCTCAGCGTTATCCCCAGTCCTCTCCTCAGCGTTGCCCTCTCCTCAGCGTTGTTCCCAGTCCTCTACACAGCGTTGTCCCCAGTCCTCTACACAGCGTTGTCCCCAGTCTTCTCCACAGCGTTGTCCCCAGTCCTCTCCACAGCGTTCTCCCCAGTCCTCTACACAGCGTTGTCCCCAGTCCTCTACACAGCGTTGTCCCCAGTCCTCTACTTAGTGTTGTCCCCAGTCCTCTACACAGCATTGTCCCCAGTCCTCTCCGCAGCGTTATCCCCAGTCCTCTCCGCAGCGTTATCCCCAGTCCTCTCCTCAGCGTTGTCCCCAGTCCTCTCCACAGCGTTGTCCCCAGTCCTCTCCACAGTGTTGTCCCCAGTCCTCTACACAGCATTTTCCCCAGTCCTCTCCACAGCGTTGTCCCCAGTCCTCTCCACAGCGTTCTCCCCAGTCCTCTCCTCAGCATTGTCCCCAGTCCTCTATGCAGCGTTTTCCCCAGTCCTCTCCTCAGCGTTCTCACCAGTCCTCTCCTCAGCGTTGTCCCCAGTCCTCTCACAGCGTTGTCCCCAGTCCTCTCCGCAGCGTTGTCCCCAGTCCTCTCCTCAGCGTTGTCCTCCCTCAGTCCTCCTCTCACAGCATTGTCCCCAGTCCTCTCCACAGCATTGTCCCCAGTCCTCTCCACAGCGTTGTCCCCAGTCCTCTACACAGCGGTGTCCCCAGTCCTCTCCACAGCGTTGTCCCCAGTCCTCTCCTCAGCATTGTCCCCATTCCTCTATGCAGCGTTTTCCCCAGTCCTCTCCTCAGCGTTCTCCCCAGTCCTCTACTTAGCGTTATCCCCAGTCCTCTCCTCAGCGTTCTCCCCAGTCCTCTACTTAACGTTCTCCCCAGTCCTCTACTTAACGTTCTCCCCAGTCCTCTACTTAGCGTTATCCCCAGTCCTCTACTTAGCGTTCTCCCCAGTCCTCTCCGCAGCGTTATCCCCAGTCCTCTCCTCAGCGTTGTCCCCAGTCCTCTCCTCAGCGTTATCCCCAGTCCTCTACACAGCGTTATCCCCAGTCCTCTCCACAGCGTTATCCCCAGTCCTCTCCACAGCGTTATCCCCAGTCCTCTCCACAGCGTTATCCCCAGTCCTCTCCTCAGCGTTATCCCCAGTCCCCTACACAGCGTTGTCCCCAGTCCTCTGCACAGTGTTATCCCCAGTCCTTTACGCAGCGTTTTCCCCCCCAGTCCTCTATGCAGCATTTTCCCCAGTCCTCTATGCAGCGTTTTCCCCAGTCCTCTACACAGCGCTGTCCCCAGTCCTCTAGTCGCCTCTATGCAGCGTTTTCCCCAGTCCTCTACGTTTTCCCCAGTCCTCTGCGCAGCGTTTCCCCAGTCCTCTACGCAGCGTTTTCCCCAGTCCTCTATGCAGCGTTTCCCCCAGTCCTCTATGCAGCGTTTTCCCCAGTCCTCTACACAGCGCTGTCCCCAGTCCTCTACACAGCGTTTTCCCAGTCCTCCACGCAGCGTTTTCCCCAGTCCTCTATGCAGCGTTTTCCCCAGTCCTCTATGCAGCGTTTTCCCCAGTCCTCTACACAGCGTTGTCCCCAGTCCTCTACACAGCGTTTTCCCCAGTCCTCTAATGCAGCGTTATCCCCAGTCCTCTATGCAGCGTTTTCCCCAGTCCTCTACTTAGCGTTCTCCGCAGTCCTCTCCTCAGCGTTATCCCCAGTCCTCTCCTCAGCGTTGTCCTCTCCTCAGCGTTGTTCCCAGTCCTCTACACAGCGTTGTCCCCAGTCCTCTACACAGCGTTGTCCCCAGTCTTCTCCACAGCGTTGTCCCCAGTCCTCTCCACAGCGTTCTCCCCAGTCCTCTACACAGCGTTGTCCCCAGTCCTCTACACAGCGTTGTCCCCAGTCCTCTACTTAGTGTTGTCCCCAGTCCTCTACACAGCATTGTCCCCCTCTCCAGTCCTCTCCGCGTTGTCCCCAGCGTTATCCCCAGTCCTCTCCGCAGCGTTATCCCCAGTCCTCTCCTCAGCGTTGTCCTCCAGTCCCCAGTCCTCTCCACAGCGTTGTCCCCAGTCCTCTCCACAGTGTTGTCCCCAGTCCTCTACACAGCGTTGTCCCCAGTCCTCTACACAGCTTTCCCCAGTCCTCTCCACAGCGTTGTCCCCAGTCCTCTCCACAGCGTTCTCCCCAGTCCTCTCCTCAGCATTGTCCCCAGTCCTCTATGCAGCGTTTTCCCCAGTCCTCTCCTCAGCGTTCTCACCAGTCCTCTCAGCGTCAGCGTTGTCCCCAGTCCTCTACACAGCGTTGTCCCCAGTCCTCTCCGCAGCGTTGTCCCAAGTCCTCTCCTCAGCGTTGTCTCCAGTCCTCTCCACAGCATTGTCCCCAGTCCTCTCCACAGCGTTTTCCCCAGTCCTCTCCACAGCGTTTTCCCCAGTCCTCTAATGCAGCGTTATCCCCAGTCCTCTATGCAGCGTTATCCCCAGTCCTCTCCTCAGCGTTGTCCTCTCCTCAGCGTTGTTCCCAGTCCTCTACACAGCGTTGTCCCCAGTCCTCTACACAGCGTTGTCCCCAGTCTTCTCCACAGCGTTGTCCCCAGTCCTCTCCACAGCGTTCTCCCCAGTCTCTCTACACAGCGTTGTCCCCAGTCCTCTACACAGCGTTGTCCCCAGTCCTCTACTTAGTGTTGTCCCCAGTCCTCTACACAGCATTGTCCCCAGTCCTCTCCACAGCATTGTCCCCAGTCCTCTCCGCAGCGTTATCCCCAGTCCTCTCCGCAGCGTTGTCCCCAGTCCTCTCCACAGCGTTGTCCCCAGTCCTCTCCACAGTGTTGTCCCCAGTCCTCTACACAGCATTGTCCCCAGTCCTCTCCACAGCGTTGTCCCCAGTCCTCTCCACAGCGTTCCTCCCCAGTCCTCTCCTCAGCATTGTCCCCAGTCCTCTATGCAGCGTTTTCCCCAGTCCTCTCCTCAGCGTTCTCACCAGTCCTCTCCTCAGCGTTGTCCCCAGTCCTCTACACAGCGTTGTCCCCAGTCCTCTCCGCAGCGTTGTCCCCAGTCCTCTCCTCAGCGTTGTCTCCAGTCCTCTCCACAGCATTGTCCCCAGTCCTCTCCACAGCATTGTCCCCAGTCCTCTCACAGCGTTGTCCCCAGTCCTCTACACAGCGGTGTCCCCAGTCCTCTCCACAGCGGTGTCCCCAGTCCTCTCCACAGCGTTGTCCCCAGTCCTCTCCACAGCGTTGTCCCCAGTCCTCTCCTCAGCATTGTCCCCATTCCTCTATGCAGCGTTTTCCCCAGTCCTCTCCTCAGCGTTCTCCCCAGTCCTCTACTTAGCGTTATCCCCAGTCCTCTCCTCAGCGTTCTCCCCAGTCCTCTACTTAACGTTCTCCCCAGTCCTCTACTTAACGTTCTCCCCAGTCCTCTACTTAGCGTTATCCCCAGTCCTCTACTTAGCGTTCTCCCCAGTCCTCTACTTAGCGTTCTCACCAGTCCTCTACTTAGTGTTCTCCCCAGTCCTCTCCGCAGCGTTATCCCCAGTCCTCTCCTCAGCGTTGTCCCCAGTCCTCTCCTCAGCGTTATCCCCAGTCCTCTACACAGCGTTATCCCCAGTCCTCTCCACAGCGTTATCCCCAGTCCTCTCCACAGCGTTATCCCCAGTCCTCTCCACAGCGTTATCCCCAGTCCTCTCCTCAGCGTTATCCCCAGTCCCCTACACAGCGTTGTCCCCAGTCCTCTGCACAGTGTTATCCCCAGTCCTTTACGCAGCGTTTTCCCCAGTCCTCTACGCAACGTTTTCCCCAGTCCTCTATGCAGTGTTTTCCCCAGTCCTCTACACAGCGTTTTCCCCAGTCCTCTATGCAGCGTTTTCCCCAGTCCTCTATGCAGCGTTTTCCCCAGTCCTCTCCACAGCGTTGTCCCCAGTCCTCTACACAGCGTTTTCCCCAGTCCTCTATGCAGCGTTATCCCCAGTCCTCTATGCAGCGTTTTCCCCAGTCCTCTATGCAGCATTTTCCCCAGTCCTCTATGCAGCGTTTTCCCCAGTCCTCTACACAGCGCTGTCCCCAGTCCTCTACGCAGCGTTTTCCCCAGTCCTCTGCGCAGCGTTTTCCCCAGTCCTCTATGCAGCGCCCCAGTCCTTTTTCCCCAGTCCTCTATGCAGCGTTTCCCCCAGTCCTCTATGCAGCGTTTTCCCCAGTCCTCTACACAGCGTTGTCCCCAGTCCTCTACACAGCATTTTCCCCAGTCCTCCACGCAGCGTTTTCCCCAGTCCTCTATGCAGCGTTTCCCCCAGTCCTCTATGCAGCGTTTTCCCCAGTCCTCTACACAGCGCTGTCCCCAGTCCTCTCCACAGCGTCTTGTAATAAATCTATCAGGTATCAAGGTAAGACCCAGATGCAGGCCCTGTCGAAGTAACAATGTTTATTACAGCAACAGGGGAAAAGGTACAGGCAGGCTCAGGGTCAGGCAGAGTGGTCAGGCAGGCGGGTACAGAGACGGGACAGGTGAGGGTCAAAACCAGGAGAGCGAGAAAAAAGAGGCTTGGAAAAACCAGGAGCTGACAGGACAAACGCTGGTAAGCTTGACAAAACAAGATGAACTGGCAACAGACAAACAGAGAACACAGGTGTAAGTACACAGGGGATAATGGGGAAGATGGGTGACACCTGGAGGGGGGTGGAGACAATCACAAAGACAGGTGAAACAGATCAGGGTGTGACAATAGCACATTTCAGACAACCATGGTGAATGTTACTGATAGATAAAATGTTACAATGATAAAATGTTTGATATCATTTTTGCCTGACAGAATCACTTTTCTTAATTATTGCCTAATATGTTGGTATACATAACCTTTAATTTTTTTTTTTTTTTACAGATTCTGGTGGTTGTTAAAAGTGGAAGCTGACAATATTACTGTTATATCAACGCTCTCATCTCTCCCGTTTAGGAACTCTAAATGGCTTTTGCACAGTAGGCATCATTTCACTTGCCGATAATGTTGCATACAACGTGTAAAAGGTCTATTATTATCATTGAACACAATCAAAGTTAATATAAGCCCTAAATGCCTTCAATTGCCCAATTTATAGACAGGTCCAATTTATCCCTCTTTTTTAACAACGTGATATTGCGCTCCAAGAGAACTTGAAATAACATGTCGGTTATTAAATAATCAAAATAAAAACATGTTTATTTATTAGCCTAGTGTCTATAAATATTGAGGCATATCATGTGAAATAGGCCTTGTGAAATAATTGTAACAAGCAAAGATACTGTTTCATGTAGGTTATATCTAGATTATTTATGGATTAATCATGTAGAAATATTTAAAAAAAAATTAAACTCTAAAGCAATTGCATGTGCTGCAGGAACCGCTGACTGACTGCCTTTTTCTATGATCAAGGCACCTGCTGGTAACTCTTAACTGGTTAGGACAGCTCACGAGGTCTCCTAAATATGTCGACTAGATGGGACTCTTATGGCTAAAGAGGCTTGGATGCATAGCTTTTATTTTTACCAATAAGAGTAGGAGTTTAATGTCTCTATTCTTATCACTTTTTCTACTCTGAGACGTTTTGTGGATAGCAGGTGTTATTTTAGAACTACCGTGGGTCATTCTCTTTATAGAGAGGTTGCTTTTTAAAAGGGCTCCGATGATCAGTGTCTTTGATGCACAAAGCTTTTTAAAGAGTTCTGATTTAGGCTTTTGTCACTTGTTAAAACTGTGGGTTTTAACACTTTTTTGGTTTTCATTTAAATGAAAGCTTTAAAAACATTTTAAAAAGCTCCAGGTCCTTTATCCAGAGCTTACAGATTCTACCCCTTTCTCTTTCTGTGGCAAAGTTTCAGTTCAATTCCTTCCCAGGTTCTTCCCATGACAGTCGTCTGTGTTTGTCAATCAGTGTGTGTGTGTGTGTGTGTGTGTGTGTGTGTGTGTGTGTGTGTGTGTGTGTGTGTGTGTGTGTGTGTGTGTGTGTGTGTGTGTGTGTGTGTGTGTGTGTGAGAGAGAGAATGCTGAACCTGGTGCCTCCACTTGTCTTTGTCTGTGTCTCTGTGTGTGTGTGTGTGTGTGTGTGTGTGTGCGCACAAATGTGAATATGTTTGCGTCTATAGTATGTCTGCTCCATTATGTCTATAAGAATGCTGAATCCGGTATGACAGTGGTGGTGCCTCCTCTAGTCCTCCCCTGTGTCTGTGTCTCCTGTCCTGTTTCTGAGACAATGTGCATTCAGAGAGAGGAAGAGGGCCGGGAGGGAGGACTAGCGAGCTCCAGACGGGCTGGCTCCTCAGGGCTGTGCCCAGGCACAGAGCACCCTTTGTCAGGCTAATTACCCTCCCCCCCAGCCTCTCTCTCTCTCTCTGCCTCTTCCTGCTACCTACCTCCGCTCTGCTGCTGGAGGGGCTGACTGACTGACTGACTGGCTGACTGACTGAATGGCTGACTGACTGAATGGCTTTATCAAGACAAACCTATTCACTCATATAAACACATACTTGTATGTACTCCAGTGCTCATACACACAGGCATTCAGATAGACACGGTCTAAGGAGATTGTCTAAGGCACAGCATCTCAGTGCTAGAGGAGTCACTACATACCCTGATTTGATCCCAGGCTGTATCACAACTGGCCATGATCGGGAGTCCCATAGGGCGGCGCACAATTGGCCCGGGGTCTGGCCGCAGCAGGCCGTCACTGTAAAATAAGAATTTGTTCTTAACTGACTTGCCTAGTTAAATAAAGGTTAAATAAAAAAATTTAAGAAACATACTAACAATCAGTCATACTATATACACTGTCGTGTCTTTACTATCATTAACTGAAGACTTATAGTTTTTAATCAAAGATTTTCTGTAATTAGTTATTATGTGATCAACTGATTAACTAATTAACTAGGAAGTCGGGGCACCAAGAAAAAATATTCAGATTACAAAGTTATAATTTCCTAAAATAACTTTTCAGATATTTTATCTGTTCAATTAGTCTTCGAATTAATGAATTATTTACTTTACCTCACGTTAGTCTCATTCCAAACATCGTAAATGGTTGGTTATCTGCACAAACCCAGTCTTCACTATGAGTCATCCACACATCAATTGTCTTAAATAATTTATTTATTACTAACTAAGTAATTCACAGAAATGCATAAACAAACAAACAAACAAGGTAAATGTGGTTACATGAAATGATAGGGGAATGTGCTCTAGTGGGCTAAACCGGCATGGCGACTTGTTCGACAGAAAGGGGAAGTGGGGGTCGACTAAGAAGTCACTACAGAGTGATAATTCTAACAATTGAAATGCTAATCCTTTGCACATGAACGCTCACTCATTCGGGAACAATTGCAATCAATATACATATTTACGCTCAGTGTGTCATCTTGATCGCTGGTGAAAAGTTCATTTATTTTGTAGAATTGTCCGTCTCTCCCCCGTTCTCTCTCAGTTGTGGTTAGAGGGGTTTGTTCAGAGTGACATTCGTTATAGAATGGATGTTTCGGCGGTTGTCGTTCTTCGCGTTCAATGATACCGAAATCCTAGCTGCACACTAGTAATTAATATCAAAGACTTGTTCTTATTCTGTCGGTATCGATAGTCTAAGAGTTTAACCACGTGGTATGGTTAAAAGATTCAGCAATGGTCTACAACCTTTGTTCTCCTAATGGAGAAAAACATGGTCTGCAACCTTTAGTCATCTCGTAATTGAGGTAAGCTCGGTCTGCTGATCGAAAATCCAAGTGGGATTTTTATTCGGAATGGCAGAAAAGGCTGTCCCAGGATGTCTGACCCTAACTTGGCTCAGGGGCGGTCCTCTGATTTAGTTCAAATCCAATTTCCTTTTTGAGTTTTCCTTCATTAAACTGTCCAAAATGACATTGTAAAATTGTGTAAACAGTATCATACTCACTCATTCATCTTATACAACAATTAGATGTAAACCTCATATCTGAGGCTATTATATAAACAGCGTTATGGTAATGTGGCCACACCGTCTCTCATGAGCTTCCCCAAGTTGTGACAAATGGACCAGTTCGTAGCTGGATTCTTCACCGATCTTTTATACTTTCTCTGGAACATGAAATTTGTTCGTACCTCAAGTTCTGTGAGGTGGAAGGATTTCCTTTGTTCTCCATGAAAATCTACTCTCTCTCTACTGTGTGGTCATGTGGCAGGGTCTTCTCAGGAATTTATGACGTCTCTCTGACCACAGCAACCTAGTTGAAGGAGGCAAGAGGGAGGCAGGGAGAGTCAAATGTTTTGGGTAGCCTTCCACAAGCTTCCCACAATAAGTTGGGTGAATTTGGTCCCATTCCTCCTGACAGAGCTGGTGTAACTGAGTCAGGTTTGTAGGCCTCCTTGATCGCACATACTTTTTCAGTTCTGCCCACACATTTTCTATGGGATTGAGGTCAGGGCTTTGTGATGGCCACTCCAATACCTTGACTTTGTTGTCCTTAAGCCATTTTGCCACAACTTTGGAAGTATGCTTGGGGTCATTGTCCATTTGGAAGACCCATTTTCGACCAAGCTTTAACTTCCTGTCTGATGTCTTGAGATGTTGCTTCAATATATCCACCTAATTTTCCATCCTCATGAAGCCATCTATTTTGTGAAGTGCACCAGTCCCTCCTGCAGCAAAGCACCCCCACAACATGATGCTGCCACCCCCGTGCTTCACGGTTGGGATGGTGTTCATCGGCTTGCAAGGCTCCCCCTTTTTCCCCCGAACATAACAATGGTTATTACATAACATAACGATGGCTTTTTTATGGCTGTTTTGGAGCAGGGGCTTGTTCCTTGCTGAGCGGCCTTTCAGGTATTGTCAATATAGGACTTGTTTTACTGTGGATATAGAGACTTTTTGTACCTGATTCCTCCAGCATCTTCACAAGGTCCTTTGCTGTTGTTCTGGGATTGATTTGCACTTTTCGCACCGAAGTACGTTCATCTCTAGGAGACAGAACGCGTCTCCTTCCTGAGCGGTATGACGGCTGCGTGGTCCCATGGTGTTTATACTTGTATACTATTGTTTGTACAGATGAACGTGGTACCTTCAGGTGTTTGGAAATTTCTCCCAAGGATGAACCAGACTTGTGGAGGTGCACAATTTTCTTCTGAGGTCTTGGCCGATTTCCCATGATGTCAAGCAAAGAGGCACTGAGTTTGAAGGTAGGCCTTGAAATACATCCACAGGTACACCTCCAGTTGACTCAAATTATGTCAATTATCCTATCAATTAGCCTATATCAGCTTCTAAAGCCATGATATAATTTTCTGGAATTTCCCAAGCTCTTTAAAGGCACAGTCAACTTAGTCCAGTGGGTCAACTTCTGACCCACTGGAATTGTGATACAGTGAATTATAAGTGAAATAATCTGTCTGTAAACAATTGTTGGAAAAATGACTTGCGTCATGAACAAATGTGTCCTAACCGACTTGCCAAAACTATAGTTTGTTCACAAGAAATTTGTGGAGTGGTTGAAAAACAAGTTTTAATGACTCCAACCTAAGTGTATGTAAACTTCCGACTTCAACTGTAGGTATACATTGTCATGCATTCACACAGGTCTGTCACCTCAACTCTTGGCCTGACCATACTTCAGAAAAAGAAGAAACAAGGCACAATAGATTATGGATAAAGTAGATTCACATGAATCACAGTAGAATCTTAGAAGATTCACATGACTCACATAATCCCAGCCTCTCCAGCCTCAGCAGGCACAAGGACGAGCCTGTCTGTGAATGTGAACCAGGGCCCTGGCGATAGTATCTGCAGCTTTTCAGCAGGCAGTCTGGCATGGCGGCCCTGGTGGGGAGGGGAGAATGAAGCAAAGCCTTTGAGGACAGCAGAGATACCTGTATAGGGAGGTATCTGTGCAAACTGTGTATGAGTGGTAAGATTAACCCCAGCAGTTAAATGAAGCCTGTCTAAAGCACTTCTCCTGGCAGCGTCCCAATTGGCAACCTATTCCTATATATTGTGTACTACTTTTGACCAGGGCCCAAAGGGAACTCATATAGGGCTCTGGTCTGGTAGTGTACCATGTAGAGAGTAGGATTCCATTTGGGATGCAACCTGGCTTTAAACTACTCTGTTGAAGGGAGAACCCTTCCATTTCCCTTCCCCTGTCTCAACCCCACCTGGATGGCAGCCAAGGGGGGGAATAAGATGAAACGTAATCTGGTTGAAGATATGGCTTTGTTTACAGTGACGGACAGAAGCAATCTTTCTCTTCTTTTCCTGATGTCTCATCTTTTACTCTCTCTTCATCTCTCTTGTTCTCTCTCTCGCCCTCTCTCTCTTTGTCTCTCTTGCCCTCTCTCTCTTTGTCTCTCTCTCTCTCTCTCACACACACACTCTCGTCTCACCAAAGCAGGAAAAGAGAAGTAAGGAGAGTTGATGAGTTGTAGCGAAGAGCCCAGAGTTTTCCTTGGTCAGGTCACATGGTCAGCAGGAAACACTCCTAGCCCTAGTGATGTGTAAGGTACCGGCTTTTCAAACACAGAGGGACAGGAACAGAAACCAGTCTTAGACATTTTGTGGTTAGAACTCTCGGAAATAAAACCACAAGCTATGCTGTGATAAATGATGTTCCCATGGAACTGGAAAAATCAAGACTGTTGAAGGTAACATCTTTCTAACCAATGAAACATGTTTATTTATGGTATATTTTCAAAATCAGGGATGGAAAGAGGAAAAGTGTTACAGTACTCTATGTGAGTCCTCCTCAAAGAATGTTTGTGTCTCTTACGAAACTTATTTTCTCTCCCTCCCACCTTTTCAATTCAGTTCAATAATTCTCTCCCTCCCACCTTTTCTCTCCCTCCCTTGTCTCCCTTCCTCTTTTTTCACCCCTCCTTTTTTCTTTCTCACTGTCTTCCTCTTTGCTCTCCCTCTTTCTCTCTCTCCCTCCCTTCTTGTCTCCCTCTTCCTCTATTTTGACTCCTCCTTGTTTCTCTGTCCTTCCCCTCTCAATCCCCCCTCTCTTTCCTCACACCTCTGTCTCTTCTGTATCTCTTCATCAATCACAGGGAGCCAAAGCCTGTTTCCTGCGAGACATCCCTTTCTCAGCCATCTACTTCCCCTGCTATGCGCACGTCAAGGCCTACATGAGTGATGAGGATGGGAGGATCGGACCAGGCAAGCTGCTGTTTTCAGGGGCCATAGCAGGTAAGATACCATGTGGTTCAGACCCAGGGTCTTTTGAGAATTGTCTGTCTCTGCCTGGTTCCCTCTTTCTGTCGTTCTTTCCCTCTCTCTCTGTATCTGTCTCGATCTCTCATTCTCTCGGCCTATATGATAAAGTATATATACACATCCAAAAACTTCAGGACAAATGAATAATACAAAAAATACAAAGTTTTTCAACCATATTGGTCAATGACGATCAGAAGATGACGATTCAGAGGAAAGAAACCATACTGTTAAAACACCACTATCACAAGCTAAATAAGGAACCATTCTTGGGGAAGCAGAAAACCATGCATGAGTGTCCCTGGTGGTTGGTGAGCCACCACATGGACCCCAGCCCAGAACCAAGGCCCCGGCTCCATCCCTCTAACCTCCATTCCTCCATCCCTCTATTCTTCCTTTCCCCCATCCATCCTTCTAACCCTCCATCCTCCATCCCTCCAGCCTCCATCCCCCTAACCATCCCAACTTCCTGGCTCCAGGCCTAGGGCCCCAGTAGCCGCCGGCGACCGCAGGCTCAATCGTGGTCATTCCTAATTAGAGTGCTCAGTGATTGGCTGGGGTTTGGAGCTGAGCACTGAGGGAGAAGACAGAGCCCAGAGAGAGAGATCGCTTGCCTGCCTGCCAGCCAACAGGGTCGGGATGGGATGACTTTCCACTGCTAACATATAGGAACTGGCAGCCTGAGCTGTGTCCCAAATTGCACTCTATTCCCTACATAGTGTGTTACTTTTGACCAGGGCCCATAGGGTCCAATGTCTCTCTCTCTCTGGACCCATAAGGCTCTGGTCAAAAGTACAGAATAGGGTGTTAGTTGAGATACTACCTGTATGTTAGGAGTGAGGTGCTGAGGGAGGTGAGGATGGGACCTGTGTCGGCCATAAACAGATCTTACTCTCACAATACTGGCAACCCGGAGGAAAGGCATCCAACAGTTTTGATCCACAGTCGTACCAAGTCTCTTTCTCCTCTTCATACACGAAAATATGATCTGGAGCGAGCTTGTAGGTTTAATATTTTTTATTGGGGGGGGTTTGTCTTAAAGAAAACAGTGTATAAAAAGACGAGCGCGGAAGCCAAGTAAGGGTGGTTTGGAACATCATAAGAAAAGGATAAATATTTATTTTGAATCCTGAGGGATAATGTTGGTCAGTACTGTAGTTCTGCTCTTCAGCACTGAGTGAGCAGCGAGCACGGCGCTTCATGGAAACTCATAGAAATTTAAAAAGACATTCCTACTCCCAATTTTCCCCCTCCCTCTTATTTTGGTTATTCCCTCAACCGGGTCCGGGAGCTATGGTTTACAAACCTGAAATGCAGTTTATGATTTTGCATTTGCTCATAGCATTTATCACTCCTCTACATTTATCAGCATTTTTTTTCTCTACATTTTAAGCCTTTTTGGCAATTAGTGCTTAACAGTCGGCGCAGGAAATTGAGTTACACGCTCAGTTTGGGTGGCATTATTTGCCAAGCAGACCCCCTGATCCCAATACACACTGCAGCGCTGGTCATCTCCTAATTCCTCCTCCTGCTCTTTCTCTCTCTCTCTCTCCCTATTTCTCGCTCTCTCTCTCTCCCTCCCTCCCTCCCTCTTTCTCTCGCGCTCTTTCTCTCTCTTTCAATGGCTGGAGACGAATATGGTTTCTACTGAGGTAACTTTGAGAGAAAGATTTAAGACTGCTCTCCATTCCTCTCCTGTGAAGGACATCAGTGCAGGTGGTCTCTTCAGCTCTCACAGTGGCAGTGAGTGAGTTGATCAGTGGTTGAATTGAATGGCTTGTTTAGACTGAAGACGTGCAGCTAGAAGTCTGTGTGACTGGCTGGTGAAGAGGCCGGTGATGGTAATGACCGTGCATGGAGATCGAAAGCAGCCATTGATGATTGAGGCCATTCATAGCTGAAGTGGCTGGAGAGAGCTGCCTGCATGGGGCCCCCAGTCACCAGTCACCGGCACGTGGACCACCTTGTGGGTCCTTCTTCATTACTAGGTATTGTCTGTCCCTCCAATCTGAGGGGGAAAACCATGAACGTCCAATGCATTTTTTCTGATCGTAAGTCACCTTCTGTAAGAAGGATCACTGGTCCTCATTCAGTTGACTCAAATTCAACTACGAATTAATTCTGTTTTGAAAGAGGCACAAAAGTTGACCAAACATGAGTTTGATAAGCCACGGGTGGAAATTCATAGAGTTAGATTATTAACTTTGTAAAACCCAACAGTAGTAACGTATTCATTCAGATTCAGCAGTGATAGTGATGCAGGTTAGTATATTCACATCCATTCCTAATATCAATCAGTCAATCAAACTTTATTTATAGAGCACATTTCTCACAGGGGATGCATTTCAAAGTACTTAACAAATATAATAGTAAAAGGTGAGTTAATAGGTGATAAGTACTGTGTCAGATGACTGCTGAGTGAGGCACTCTCTCCTTAGGCATGCCCGCGGCCTCCCTGGTGACCCCCGCCGACGTTATCAAGACCAGGCTACAAGTGGCGGCCCGTGCCGGCCAGACCACGTACACCGGTCTCGCTGACTGCTTCTGGAAGATTCTGAAGGAGGAGGGACCACGGGCCTTCTGGAAAGGAGCGGGAGGTATCACCACGTTTTTATTCATATCTGATGACGATGATGATGATAATGGCGATGATAATGACGACGATTGATACAAATGACATATTTAGTTTATTTATCTGTTATACATCTGTTAACACCTTTTTAAGCTGTATCCAGAAAGGTCCACTGATGTGGCGTGATTATGTAGATTGGTTTAGGTCTTATTTGACTGTGTGATTGTTTTTAATAACCATATTCCACTATTATGTTACAGTGTACCATGGTAATCTCTAGCTAACTTGCAACTGGTTTTAACCCTTCATACAACAAATTGTTTAGTTTGAAATCCAGAACCTTATTTGTGCAAAAATGTCACTCCTTGTACTATGTGTTTGGCATGATAAGGAGTGGCAAGAAGTGGAATGTTAACACAAACAGACTGGTACTCAGGCTACTGTGGTGTAATAATGAAACTGTGTTATTGAGCGTTGTGGTTTCTCCCTTTACTATAGCCCGAGTGTTCCGGTCCTCGCCCCAATTTGGGGTCACCCTGGTGACCTATGAACTCCTGCAGAGGTGGTTCTACATTGACTTTGGCGGACAGTAAGTCAGAACTCCTCCCTCTCCTAATCTTAAACTGAATGAAATGATCCTGGTATCAAGGCTCAGGAGAAGACCCAGATGCAGACAGTTTCGAAGTAACAAAAGTTTATTACAGAAACAGGGGGGCAGGCAGAGGTCAGTAGTACAGAGCAGAGTCCGAAAGGTACAGAACGTTAGGCAGGTTCAGGGTCAGGGCAGGCAGAGGTCAGTAATCCAGAGCAGAGTCCGAAAGGTACAGAACGTTAGGCAGGTTCAGGGTCAGGGCAGGCAGAGGTCAGTAATCCAGAGCAGAGTCCGAAAGGTACAGAACGTTAGGCAGGTTCAGGGTCAGGGCAGGCAGAGGTCAGTAATCCAGAGCAGAGTCCGAAAGGTACAGAACGTTAGGCAGGTTCAGGGTCAGGGCAGGCAGAGGTCAGTAATCCAGAGCAGAGTCTAAAAGGTAACAAACATTAGGCAGGTTCAGGGTCAGGGCAGGCAGAGGTCAGTAGTCCAGAGCAGAGTCTAAAAGGTAACAAACATTAGGCAGGTTCAGGGTCAGGGCAGGCAGAGGTCAGTAGTCCAGAGCAGAGTCCGAAGAGTCTGTAGCAGTTTGGGTCTAGAATGTCTCCTTTTGAAGAGGGGAGCTTTCCAATCTTTGGGGATCTCAGACGATACGAAAGAGAGGTTGAACAAGCTAGTAATAGGGGTTGCAACACTTTCAGCTGATAATTTTAGGAAGAGAGGGTCCAGATTGTCTAGCCCTGCTGATTTGTAAGTGTGCAGATTTTGCAGCTCTTTCAGAACATCAGCTGTCTGGATTTGGGTGAATGAGAAATGGGGAGGCTTGGGGAAGTTGCAGTTAGGGGTGCAGGGCTGTTGACCGGGGTAAGGGTAGCCAGGTGGAAAGCAAGGTTAGCCGTAGAAAAATGCTTATTGAAATTCTCAATTATCGCAGATTTATCGGTGGTGACAGTGCAGTGGGCAGCTGGGAGGAGGTGCTCTTATTCTCCATGGACTTTACAGTGTCCCAGAACTTTTTGGAGTTAGTGCTACAGGATGCAAATTTCTGTTTGAAAAAGCTAGCCTTTGCTTTCCTAACTGCCTGTGTATATTGGTTCCTAACTTCCCTGAAAAGATGAATATCGCGGGGGCTATTCGATGCTAATGCAGTACACCACATGATGTTTTTGTGCTGGTCAAGAGCAGTCAGGTCTGGAGGGAACCAAGGGCGATATCTGTTCCTGGTTCTACATTTTTTGAATGGGGCAAGCTTATTTAAGATGGTGAGGAAAGCACTTTTAAAGAAAAACCAGGCATCCTCTACTGACGGAATGAGGTCAATATCCTTCCAGGATACCCGGGCCAGATCGATTAGAAAGGCCTGCTCGCTGAAGTGTTTTAGGGAGCGTTTGATAGTGATGAGGGGTGGTGTTTTGACCGCAGACCCATTATGGACGTAGGCAATGAGGCAGTGATCGCTGAGATCCTGGTTAAAGACAGCAGAGGTGTATTTGGAGGGCAGGTTGGTTAGGATGATATCTGTGAGGGTGCCTGTGTTTACGGATTTGGTGGCTCATTGATAATTTGTGTGAGATTGAGAACATCAAGCTTAGATTGTAGGATGGCCGGAGTGTTAAGCATGTCCAAGTGTAGGTCACCTAACAGCACGAGCTCTGAAGATAGATGGGGGGCAATCAATTCGCATATGGTGTCCGGGGCACAACTGGGGGCAGAAGGTGGTCTATAGCAAGCAGCAACGGTAAGAGACTTGTTTCTGGAGAGGTGGATTTTTAAAAGTAGAAGCTCAAATTGTTTTGGTACAGACCTGGATAGTAAGTCAGAACTCTGCAGGCTATCTCTGCTGTAGATTGCAACTCTACCCCTTTGGCAGTTCTATCTTGTCAGAAAATGTTATAGTTAGGGATGGAAATTTCAGGGCTTTTGGTTGTCTTCCTGAGCCAGGATTCAGACACGGCTAGGACATCCGGGTTGGCAGAGTGTGCTAAAGCAGTGAATAAAACAAACTTAGGGAGGAGGCTTCTAATGTTAACATGCATGAAACCAAGGCTTTTACGGTTACAGAAGTCAACAAATGAGAGCGCCTGGGGAATAGGAGTAGAGCTAGGCACTGCAGGGCCTGGATTAACCTCCACATTACCAGAGGAACAGAGGAGGAGTAGGATAAGGGTACGGCTAAAGGCTAAAAGAACTGGTTGGCTAGTACGTTCAGAACAGAGGGTAAAAGGAGCCGATTTCTGGGCATTGTAGAATATATTCAAGGCATAATATACAGAAAAAGATATGGTAGGATGTGAATACAGTGGGGGTAAAACTGTGCATAGAGTGACGATGAAGGAGATATTGTCTCTAGGAATATAATTTAAACCAGGTCATGTCACCGCATGTGTGGGAGGTGGAACTAAAGTGTTAACTAAGGCGTATTGAGCAGGGCTAGAGGCTCTACAGTAAAATAAAGCAATAATTACTAACCAAAACAGCAATGGACAAGGCATATTGACTTTAGGGAGAGGCATGCGTAGCCAAGTGATCATAGGAGTCCAGTGAGTGGCTTCAGGCAGCTAGCGGGCCAGGGCTAGCAAGCTAGCAGAAGGGCCTTTGAGGGACGTCGCAACGGACTAAAGTCTGTTGTGGCGCCCTCGTGCTGTGATGTCGGCAGACGGATCAGCAGGGCTCCGTGTTGTAAACCAGGCCAATTGGCAAAATAGGTATAGTGGCCAAAGAATTTGTCTGATGGGCCTCTTAAGCTAACAGTCAGATGTGCTCTAGACAGACAGCGGGCCGTGGCTAGCAGGCTAGCAGATGGGCTTAGCAAGGCTTGCTCCAGGCTAATTGGTTCTTGCTTTGGGACAGAGACGTTAGCCAGGAGTAGCCACTTGGATAGCAGCTTGCTATCTACGATGATACAGGTGAGAGAAAAAAAAGGTTCAGAGCTTGCGGTAGGAAGTGCTACAGGATGCAATCCGGAATCCAGTCAGATTTTCTCTGGTTTGAGTTGCGCTGTGCAAACTGGCGAGAGTTGTCCAGGCTAAAGGTATCTGATAACTGCTAGCAGTGGCTAGCTGACTACTAGCTAGTAGCTAGCTAGCTGGCATCTGTGAAGCATAAGATATTACAGTTTTGAATGTCCCGTTGGTAGTTTAATCTTCTGCATAGGTCATCTATTTTATTGTCCAAAGATAAACGTTTGCTACAGAATGGAAGGAAGTGGGAGTTTATTAGATTGCCTACGAATTCTCAGAAGGCAGCCCGTCCTCCGGCCCCTTTTTCTCCGCCTCATCTTCACGCAAATCATGGGGATCTGGGCCTGTTCCTGAGAAAGCAGTATATCCGCCTCATCGGACTCGTTAATTAAAGGGAAAAAAGGATTCTGACAGTCCGTGGTGAGTAATCGCAGTCCTGATATCCAGAAGTTATTTTCAGTCATAAGAGACGGTAGCGGCAACATTATGTAGAAAATAAGTAATTAATAAAATAAGTTATTAAACAACGCAAATAATATATATATTTTTAAACAATCGGTTTGGGGCACGTAAAACGTCTGCCTTCTTCTCCAGTGCCATCTTACATCTGATATAAGACTAGAATGATCAGCATTACTGAAGAAATTCAGCCTATCAGGTCGAATTAAATCAACATTTATTGGTCGCATACACAGATTTGCAGGTGTTATAGCGGGTGCAGCAAAAAGTAAAATGTCTCGCAAATACATTACAATTAAATAACAATCCAAGTAGGTATATTAGAGTGAGCACCTATCAGAATGCAGAATATAAATAGGTGGTGTGCATAGACGGTATATCATTTGGAAAGAAAATGGTATCAGTATATTTATTTCCTTTTTCCGGGAGAAGAGATCAAGAGATTACACAGAGGGGAAACCGAATTTCTAAATGTACAAATGACTGTTTTACTAGGGGGTGAGAGCTATGTGTGCTGTGATACAGGCTATTACTGCACAGTAGTAGGTATTTTAGGATGAGCTATGTGGAGAATACAGTAGATACATACACAGTGAGTAAACAAAAGTATAGAAACAGAAGAGATTATGATCAGAGGTTAAGATCACTTTTATTGGTCAATTGCACACAAGGTACACACACACACACACAGGTTTTGGAGAGGTGCGGGGGGGCTGCCACACTAGGTGCCTGGGGAGCTGTTGTTGTGGGGGGTTAAGTGCATTGCTCAAGGGCACAATGGCATCTAGGATTTGATAACGCTTCCCTAACCGCCGACTCAGACATTAGTTTCAAGGTGCAGGGCTAGTGATGGCTGTTCAACAGTCTGATGGCCTGGTGATACAAGCTGCTTCTCAGTCTCTCGGTCCCAGCGCTGATGCACCTGTAAGTGTCTTACCACAAGATAAGACTGAGAAATACAGAAACGCAAATGTCATAGAAACGTCCAGTCAGGATTGATAGCTTCTACTGACAGCTGCTGTGTGATACAAAATGATGGTAATTTCTAGCACCACTTTTCTACCAACCTTTCAACAGAGGGAGAGAGCTGTGAAACACCATAGGACTCTGGTCAAAAGCAGTGCACTATATAGAGAATAGGTTGCCATTTGGGACACAGACCATTATTTGGTGGGATGGACGTAACATTTCCTAAACTACAGGGCTAAAGAGAGTGAAGCAGTGCAGAGAGAATCACTTTGACTTGGGATCTTTCTCTTTTCAGATTTTTGGGGTAGAAATGAGCTCATTTTCCCTGGAGGAGCAAATTGGTCACTCTTTAGAATGCACTAATGTTCCATTGACCAATAAGAGACAGAGACAGGAGGGTAAGGGGAGACTGTTAGGACAAGCATCACCAAATACATTCAATTCACTCATTATACTGTACATATAGTGGTACTGACAGAATGGTCAATACTCTATACTGTACATATAGTGGTACTGACAGAATGGTCAATACTCTATACTATACATATAGTGGTACTGACAGAATGGTCAATACTCTATACTGTACATAGTGGTATTGACAGAATGTTGACAATACTAGTATAATGTACATAGTGGTGCTGACAGAATGTTGACAATATTTTATACTGTACATAGTGGTATTGACAGAATGTTGACAATACTATTATAATGTACATAGTGGTACTGACAGAATGTTGACAATAATATTGTACTGTAAATATAGGTGGAACTGACAGAATGTTGTTAATACTTTATACTGTACATATAGGTGGTACTGACAGAATGTTGTCAGTACTTTATACTGTACATATAGTGGTACTGACAGAATGGTCAATACTCTATACTGTACATATAGTGGTACTGACAGAATGGTCAATACTCTATACTGTACATATAGTGGTATTGCCAGAATGGTAAATATTCTATACTGTACATATAGTGGTACTGACAGAATGGTAATATTCTATACTGTACATATAGTGGTACTGACAGAATGGTCAATAATATTATACTGTAAATATAGGTGGAACTGACAGAATGTTGTTAATACTTTATACTGTACATAGTGGTATTGACAGAATGTTGACAATACTATTATAATGTACATAGTGGTACTGACAGAATGTTGACAATACTTTATACTGTACATAGTGGTATTGACAGAATGTTGACAATACTATTATAATGTACATAGTGGTACTGACAGAATGTTGACAATAATATTGTACTGTAAATATAGGTGGAACTGACAGAATGTTGTTAATACTTTATAATGTACATATAGGTGGTATTGACAGAATGTTGACAATACTATTATAATGTACATAGTGGTGCTGACAGAATGTTGACAATATTTTATACTGTACATAGTGGTATTGACAGAATGTTGACAATACTATTATAATGTACATAGTGGTACTGACAGAATGTTGACAATAATATTGTACTGTAAATATAGGTGGAACTGACAGAATGTTGTTAATACTTTATACTGTACATATAGGTGGTACTGACAGAATGGTGTCAGTACTTTATACTGTACATATAGTGGTACTGACAGAATGGTCAATACTCTATACTGTACATATAGTGGTACTGACAGAATGGTCAATACTCTATACTGTACATATAGTGGTATTGCCAGAATGGTAAATATTCTATACTGTACATATAGTGGTACTGACAGAATGGTAAATATTCTATACTGTACATATAGTGGTACTGACAGAATGGTCAATAATATTATACTGTAAATATAGGTGGAACTGACAGAATGTTGTTAATACTTTATACTGTACATAGTGGTATTGACAGAATGTTGACAATACTTTATACTGTACATAGTGGTATTGACAGAATGTTGACAATACTATTATAATGTACATAGTGGTACTGACAGAATGTTGACAATAATATTGTACTGTAAATATAGGTGGAACTGACAGAATGTTGTTAATACTTTATACTGTACATATAGGTGGTACTGACAGAATGTTGTCAGTACTTTATACTGTATATAGTGGTACTGACAGAATGTTGTCAATACTTCATACTGTACATATGTGGTACTGACAGAATGTTGTCAGTACTTTATACTGTATATAGGTGGTACTGACAGAATGTTGTTAATAATATTATATTGTACATATAGGTGGTACTGACAGAATGTTGTCAGTACTTTATACTGTATATAGTGTTACTGACAGAATGTTGTCAGTACTTTATACTGTATATAGTATTACTGACAGAATGTTGTCAGTACTTTATACTGTACATATAGGTGGTGGTACTGACAGAATGTTGTCAGTACTTTATACTGTATATAGTGGTACTGACAGAATGCTGTCAGTACTTTATACTGTACATATAGGTGGTGGTACTGACAGAATGTTGTCAATACTTTATACTGTATATAGTGTTACTGACAGAATGTTGTCAGTACTTTATACTGTATATAGTATTACTGACAGAATGTTGTTAATACTTTATACTGTACATATAGGTGGTACTGACAGAATATTGTCAGTACTTTATACTGTATATAGTGGTACTGACAGAATGTTGTCAGTACTTTATACTGTACATATAGGTGGTGGTACTGACAGAATGTTGTCAATACTTTATACTGTACATATAGGGGGTACTGACAGAATGTTGTCAGTACATTATACTGTACATATAGGTGGTACTGACAGAATGTTGTCAGTACTTTATACTGTACATAGTGGTATTGACAGAATGTTGACAATACTATTATAATGTACATAGTGGTACTGACAGAATGTTGACAATAATATTGTACTGTAAATATAGGTGGAACTGACAGAATGTTGTTAATACTTTATACTGTACATATAGGTGGTACTGACAGAATGTTGTCAGTACTTTATACTGTATATAGTGGTACTGACAGAATGTTGTCAATACTTTATACTGTACATATGTGGTACTGACAGAATGTTGTCAGTACTTTATACTGTATATAGGTGGTACTGACAGAATGTTGTTAATAATATTATATTGTACATATAGGTGGTACTGACAGAATGTTGTCAGTACTTTATACTGTACATATAGGTGGTGGTACTGACAGAATGTTGTCAATACTTTATACTGTATATAGTGTTACTGACAGAATGTTGTCAGTACTTTCTTTATACTGTATATAGTGTTACTGACAGAATGTTGTCAGTACTTTATACTGTACATATAGGTGGTACTGACAGAATGTTGTCAGTACTTTATACTGTATATAGTGGTACTGACAGAATGTTGTCAGTACTTTATACTGTACATATAGGGGGTACTGACAGAATGTTGTCAGTACATTATACTGTACATATAGGTGGTACTGACAGAATGTTGTCAGTACTTTATACTGTATATAGTGGTACTGACAGAATGTTGTCAGTACTTTATACTGTACATATAGGTGGTACTGACAGAATGTTGTCAGTACTTTATACTGTATATAGTGGTACTGACAGAATGTTGTCAGTACTTTATACTGTACATATAGGTGGTGGTACTGACAGAATGTTGTCAATACTTTATACTGTATATAGTGGTACTGACAGAATGTTGTCAGTACTTTATACTGTACATATAGGGGGTACTGACAGAATGTTGTCAGTACATTATACTGTACATATAGGTGGTACTGACAGAATGTTGTCAATACTTTGGGGCTCTTCCAGAAAACAGGATCAATGAGTTAACTGACCATAATATCCTTAATATTCTTTAATAGAAATAGACTTGAAATTGGCATGGTATAATTGGTCCACCACCACCAACAACTCTTACTTACTAAACCAGGAAATCAAGAAATCCAGTATATTGGACTGTTTACAGCCCTTTGGAAAGTCAGAACAACTTCCATTTATTATGCAAACCCCTATGTACTGTAAATATCCAATGTGCATACTGTGTTGTCTTCACAGACTGTGTTCAGTGTGAATACTGTACTGCTGGATGGTGTAGTGTGGGTTTGAAATATGTTCCCTGTACATATTGGAAAGATATCACTGAAGGGAGTATGAAACCATTGTGGGATATTCATTTATTTCTGGTTCGTGTGCTCTGGGAAAAAATAGCCCTCTCGCCCAGTCTTAATATTCAACTAAGATGTTTAGTTTTTGTGGTGGACAATGTTTAATATGAAATCTCTCTCCTTCTCTTGTCCCTTCCACTTTCTGTTTCTCTTTTTTCGGTCTCTCTCTTTCTCTCCTCTCCTTTATCCTTGCCTCTCTCCCCCGGTCTCCTTCCCTTTCTGTCTCTCCCTTTCTACTCCCTCCCTCTTTCTCTTCCCCCTTTTCTCCTCCCTCCTGTTTTCTCTCATCCTCCCTCCCTCCCGCTCTCCTCGTCTCTCCCTGTACCTCCACCCCTCCCGCTCTCCTCGTCCTTCCCCGCTCTCTCTCCACACCACAGAAAGCCGTCTGGTTCGGAGCCGACTCCCAAGTCTCGCATCAGCCTGCCGGCGCCCAGCCCCGACCACATTGGAGGTTTCAGGTTGGCCATGGCCACGTTCGCTGGCACCGAGAGCAAATTTGGACTCCACCTCCCAAGATACAACGTTCAAGTAACCCCCCGGTCCAAGAAGGACGCCCCTTGAATTGAACCCCCTCTGCCCACACATAGGGGGCAGAATAGAGCACACGTGCAATCATTACACCCTCTCCCTCCCACCCCCAGCTAGTCGAGCACTTGGAATATTCCACCCGAAAGAGAAGCACATTGTGAGTAGTATGATCTGCCTCTCTAGGCTTTAAAGATAAATATGTGTCTGTTTTAGTTGATGAGAATTTTTTAAACCTATTATGATCTTCAGAAATGTACCTTTCTACATCATGGTCTAGAAACACAAAAACGTTGTTTTAGCTTCTGTTTTAGTCTTAGCTACCCGTAAAGATTACTTTTTGAGTCAGTCTTATTGTGACGATCAAGTGATATCTACAGTACTGACAATGTGTGTCTAGAGTAGTGTTCCAGTTTGTCTTTTCATACAGTAATATGCACAGTAGTGGAGGGGCTGGCCATGACTTGAATTAGACCTGGACTGCTTCCTTTCATTACATCATCACTAAGGCCGGGACTCATTCAAAAGTGCATTGTCAACATGTGCATTGCACTTGCTTTTAAAGGTAATTTACACTTGAGCCGACATGTACCGTATTTACCATGAAGGCCATCTCTTTAAAAGACACTTGACAGTTCAATGTGCTCGTCTACAACGTGCCTTTGATTGAATCTTGGTCTAACCATCACTTTATATGATGGTGCTTTTACTGTCTTCCACCTGAGAGTCTGATAGATACCAAACAGAATGAGCCCTATCCGCAGTATGGGGATAGTAGCACAAGTACGCACATCCGAATGACGGTTCTACTGTACATATGAGAACGGAACAGACACATCTGAATGACGGTTCTACTGTACATATGAGAATGGAATAGAGACACATCTGAATGACGGTTCTACTGTACATATGAGAATGGAATAGAGACACATCTGAATGACGGTTCTACTGTACATATGAGAATGGAATAGAGACACATCTGAATGACGGTTCTACTGTACATATGAGAATGGAATAGAGACACATCTGAATGACGGTTCTACTGTACATATGAGAATGGAATAGAGACACATCTGAATGACGGTTCTACTGTACATATGAGAATGGAATAGAGACACATCTGAATGACGGTTCTACTGTACATATGAGAATGGAATAGAGACACATCTGAATGACGGTTCTACTGTACATATGAGAATGGAACAGAGACACATCCGAATGACGGTTCTACTGTACATATGAATGACGGTTCTACTGTACATATGAGAATGGAACAGAGAGACACATTTACATATTGATACAGTTCACCAAGTCGCTTTTTGGATACTGAGAAGAAACTAATAATCTTGATCTTGAACTTCATTTGCGAGAAAACATAAAAGATTGACCAACCAAAACGCTTGAATGTAATATACTGTTCACTTTTACCACCACTTGCACAAGGTATTACTACTACACCTACTATGGTATTGTAGTGACTGTCTGTTATCCTTAGTTGTCTCAGTCAGATCAAACTAGGCTGTGTGTTGTATACATTTCTATTTAAAGAATCATCAGGGTACAACAGAGCAGGGGGAGAGAGTAGAGAGATGTGGGGTATACCAGAAAGCAGGATTATGAAATTATCCAGTTAACTTTGATAAACAACCACATACAGTGGGGCAAAAAAGTATTTAGTCAGTCACCAATTGTGCAAGTTCTCCCACTTAAAAAAGATGAGAGAGTTCTGTAATTTTCATCATAGGTACACTTCAACTATGACAGACAAAATGAGGAAAAGAAATCCAGAAAAACACATTGTATGATTTTTTATGAATTTATTTGCAAATTATCGTGGAAAATAAGTATTTGGTCACCTACAAACAAGCAAGATTTCTGGCTCTCACAGACCTGTAACTCCTCTGTTCCCCACTCGTTACCTATATTAATGGCACATGTTTGAACTTGTTATCAGTATAAAAGACACCTGTCCACAACCTCAAACAGTCACACTCCAAACTCCACCATGGTCAAGACCAAAGAGCTGTCAAAGGACACCAGTTACAAAATTGTAGACCTGCACCAGGCTGGGAAGACTGAATCTGCAATAGGTAAGCAGCTTGGTATGAAGAAATCAACTGTGGGAGCAAATATTAGGAAATGGAAGACATACAAGACCACTGATAATCTCCCTCGATCTGGGGCTCCACGCAAGATCTCACCCCGTGGTGTCAAAATGATCACAAGAACGGTGAGCAAAAATCCCAGAACCACACGGGGGGGACCTAGTGAATGACCTGCAGAGAGCTAGGACCAAAGTAACAAAGCCTACCATCAGTAACACACTACGCCGCCAGGGACTCAAATCCTGCAGTGCCAGACGTGTCCCACTGCTTAAGCCAGTACATGTCCAGGCCCGTCTGAAGTTTGCTAGAGAGCATTTGGATGATCCAGAAGAAGATTGGGAGAATGTCATATGGTCAGATGAAACCAAAATAGAACTTTTTGGTAAAAACACAACTCATTGTGTTTGGAGGACAAAGAATGCTGAGTTGCATCCAAAGAACACCATACCTACTGTGAAGCATGGGGGTGGAAACATCATGCTTTAGGGCTGTTTTTCTGCAAAGGGACCAGGACGACTGATCCGTATAAAGAAAAGAATGAAAGGGGGCAGGTATCGTGAGAATTTGAGTGAAAGCCCCCTTCCATCAGCAAGGGCATTGAAGATGAAACGTGGCTGGGTCTTTCAGCATGACAATGATCCCAAACACGCTGCCCGGGCAACGAAGGAGTGGCTTCGTAAGAAGCATTTCAAGGTCCTGGAGTGGCCTAGCCAGTCTCCAGATCTCAACCCCATAGAAAATCTTTGGAGGGAGTTGAAAGTCCGTGTTGCCCAGCAACAGCCCCAAAACATCACTGCTCTAGAGGAGATCTGCATGGAGGAATAGGTCAAAATACCAGCAACAGTGTGTGAAAACCTTGTGAAGACTTACAGAAAATGTTTGACCTCTGTTATTGCCAACAAAAGGTATATAACAAAGTATTGAGATAAACTTTTGTTATTGACCAAATACTTATTTTCCACCATAATTTGCAAATAAATTCATTAAAAATCCTACAATGTGATTTTCTGGAGTTATTTTTCTAATTTTATCTGTCATAGTTGAAGTGTACCTACGATGAAAATTACAGGCCTCTCTCATCTTTTTAAATAGGAGAACTTGCACAATTGGTGGCTGACTAAATATTTTTTTTGCCCCACTGTATTATTTTCATTTGTATACTGGTTGTTGTTGCCGAGTCAATTATATCTTGTCAATTTGAAGGGCTTTATTCAATCCATATCACAGTTCAGCTTTAAAGCGTGATTGACATTTAAAGGCAATGTTCTTATGGTCACAGCGACTGCATTCACCGTAAACGCTGCGTATGTCGGCCCTATCACAAATTACCTTTTCATTTCTACTACGCAATCTGTAACGCTTCAGCAATACAGACTGAACAGAGCCCTAAGTCTATATTTCTCAAAATATCTCATTATTTTAAGCAATGTTGGACAGTTAGCTGGCTAACGTATTTATCCAGCTTTCTGGAACAGCCCAATGGTGTCACGAAAGACATCCGGATTTAAACTTGTACAGTACAGGACAGAAGTAGAATACGGTGTGATAATTGTGCCTTACTGTATGCATGGCAGCAATATGTATATGTACTAATGAAATTAAACGTTAGTGAACAAAGTGTGTGCACATGTGTTCTTTGACAAGGTGGTATGTTATGGTGCGACAAGTCAGAGAAAAGCTTGAAGCCTGACACTGGAGACGAGGACAGAATCACAACAGCCAACTTGTGACACTATAATTACAGTAGCTAAACAACAACAAGAAGTAAACAAGCTAATAGTTCTTCAGCCATGATTTATTGGCGGGTATCACGGTAGACAGCGGCTTACAATATGTCTCTTTTGTTCATTACACTTCACGTAGCACTTATACGAAATAACGTGCTAAACCGGAATTTGTTGCTTAGGCCTATAGTCATTGAACAGTGCAATAACCCTCACATACGTACAGTTGAAGTCAGAAGTTTACATACACTTAGGTTGGAGTCATTGAAACTCGTTTTTCAACCACTCCACAATTGTCTTGTTAACAAACTATAGTTTTGGCAAGTCGGTTAGGACATTTACTTTGTGCATGACACAAGTCATTTTTGCCAACAATTGTTTACAGACAGATTATTTCACTTATAATTCACTGTATCACAATTCCAGTGGGTCAGAAGTTTACATACACTAAGTTGACTGGCCTTTAAACAGCTTGGACATTTCCAGAAAATGACTTCATGGCTTTAGAAGCTTCTGATAGGCTAATTGACATCATTTGATTCAATTGGAGGTGTACCTGTGGATGTATTTCAAGGCCTACCTTCAAACTCAGTGCCTCTTTGCTTGACATCATGGGAAAACCAAAAGAAATCAGCCAAGACCTCAGAAAGAAAATTGTACACCTCCACAAGTCTGGTTCATCCTTGGGAGCAATTTCCAAATGCTTAAAGATACCACATTCATCTGTACAAACAATAGTACGCAAGTATAAACACCATGGGACCACACAGCCATCATACCGCTCAGGAAGGAGACGAGTTCTGTCTCCTAGAGATGAATGTACTTTGGTGCGAAAAGTGCAAATCAATCCCAGAACAACAGCAAAGGACCTTGTGAAGATGTTGGAGGAAACCGGTACAAAAGTATCTATATCCACAGTAAAACGAGTCCTATATTGACATAACCTGAAAGGCCGCTCAGCAAGGAAGAAGCCACTGCTTCAAAACCGCAATAAAAAAGCTAGACTACAGTTTGCAACTGCACATGGGGACAAAGATCGTACTTTTTGGAGAAATGTCCTCTGGTCTGATGAAACAAAAATAGAACTGTTTGGCCATAATGACCATCATTATGTTTGGAAGAAAAAGGGGGAGCCTTGCAAGCCGAAGAACACCATCCCAACCGTGAAGCACGGGGGTTTCAGCATCATGTTGTGGGGGTGCTTTGCTGCAGGAGGGACTGGTGCACTTCACAGAATTAGATGGCATCATGAGGTAGGAAAATTAAATGGATATATTGAAGCAACATCTCAAGACATCAGTCAGGAAGTTAAAGCTTGGTCGCAAATGGGTCTTCCAAATGACCAATGACCCCAAGCATACTTCCAAAGTTGTGGCAAAATGGCTTAAGGACATCAAAGTCAAGGTTTTGGAGTGGCCATCACAAAACCCTGACCTCAATCCAATATAGAATTTGTGGGCAGAACTGAAAAAGCGTGTGTGAGCAAGGAGGCCTACAAACCTGACTCAGTTACACCAGCTCTGTCAGAAGGAATGGGCCAAAATTCACCCAACTTATTGTGGGAAGCTTGTGGAAGGCTACCCAAAACATTTGACCCAAGTTAAACAATTTAAAGGCAATGCTACCAAATACTAATTGACTGTATATAAACTTCTGACCCACTGGGAAAGTGATGAAAGAAATAAAAGCTGAAATAAATAATTATCTTTGCTGCTATTCTGACATTTCACATTCTTAAAATAGAGTGGTGATCCTAACTGATCTAAGACAGGGAATTTTTACTTGGATTAAATGTCAGGAATTGTGAAAAACTGAGTTTAAATGTATTTGGCTAAGGTGTATGTAAACTTCTGACTTCAACTGTACATTATATTCCTATAACATTGACATAAAGCAGTTACATACATCCACAACATATGCTGACATGTCTAGGAAGCAGTATGAATCTGTAAATGTGTTGCATGCATGCAGGGGGTTGGGTACAGAGAAAAGCACAACAAAAGCACTGTGAACATGAGACTTTTGAAACATGACAATAGCTATATAGGCCCGGTCTAACAGTTCTCACTGCTAGTTTCATAGGGCTTCACAACTGTAGTAGGACCTATGATTTGATATGGAGTTCATTTAGGTTATAAGCAATACCGCTGAATGACAACTGACCACATAAATTAATAAAATGAAAAGAAGCTAGATGTTCTCTAGTTAGTCTCATACAACTAACGTACATTAACATAAATTACTACAAAATAAATCCCCCCCCAAAAACAGTGATGCAAATAGAGTAGAGAAGGAGGTCCTAGCCTGGACATACCACTGTTTAGTAGCTGTCACAGAGACTGAAGGGGCGGGGTCTAGAACACATGCTGCTACTTAGAGAGGTGTGTGGAATGATGTCATAAAGGTGTAAGAACAAAGCCTTCTGATAGGCTGGATGCCCTAGTGATTTTCCCACTGTGCCTGTCGAAGGTTGGATGGTGATCCCATTTGATCCCACGGTAGGTGATCCATCCAATCCTATGGTGTCAGTTCCACAGGCCCTTCCTCCTCCCCGTCGGCCAGGTTGGCATTGAGCTCCATCAGGGTGTGGGTGAAGTGTGCCCATTCCTCACTGTGGGGCACTGCCAGCTGAGAGGTAACACAGAGAGAAAAACAATGTATCCACTCACACTGGTATCCATACCCCCAATGGTATTTCATATACTAAGGATTATGTTTTAATCAATTACTGAGTCTTTGTCAGGATCAGATTGGCTGGTTTAGCCTCATGAGCAAATACAGTCCAGTATATGTACGGTTTTGTCTATATTCTACCCTCAAGGAAAGAGGACACTACAAATAATACTTCTGGAGCTTTTAGTTGAAGCTTCATGCTGTTCTAGTCAATCGTCAAGTGATGATCGTCGTTACACACTCATATCTATGTTTCAATCGTTACAAGTTCTATGTGACTGTGACTTCTCGTAACGTTTCATGGCGGAGCACTGCGGTGATAGTGAAATGAGAAGCCGCTTGGTTAGTTGCCGTGGCTGCCACCCAGGCTGTCACCACGGTTACCACTCTGCAGGCTATAATTAACCAGCAATAAGGAGGTGGGAGGAGACCGCGACCAAGCAGGGCCCGGTTGCATATAACAAAGTTAATTTCCCCCATATCTTTTCCCTTAAAGTTTCCTTAAATTTAACTCCGTTGCACAAAACATTTTAAGGTGAACAGCCCCCTTAAATTCAGTGAAAAAGTTAAGGGTGCCCATCAGGTCCCTGAACTGCATCAGCTAGCTAGCTACTTAGCTAAACAATGGAAGGAGCACAATCCATGGATACAAAGCTAGCTAGCTATATCAACTCTAAGCTAGCTTGACTTACTAGAAAGTAATATAAACAAGTTGAGAAAAACGTAACTATAAGAAACATGGTTTATTATCTTCTGAAGCAATTTGGTTATCCTGTCTTGATTGTAGAAGTTCTAGTTTGCAATCTCCCAAAATTAAAGCGATCTCTTTGAGGAGACTTTAGCCAGTGAATGAGGCCATCTCCATGGTAACCAGATACTATTTTTGCTATACAGTTGAGATTGGAAGTTTACATACACTTAGATTGGAGTCATTAAAACTCATTTTTTCAACCACTCCACAAATATCTTGTTAACAAAATATAGTTTTGGCAAGTGGGTAAGGACATCTACTTTGTGCATGACACAAGTCATTTTTCCAACAATTGTTTAAAGACAGATTATTCACTGTATCACAATTCCAGTGGGTCAGACATTTACATACACTAAGTTGACTGTGCCTTTAAACAGCTTGGAAAATTACAGAAAATTATGTCATGGCTTTAGAAGCTTCTGTTAGGTTAATGACATCATTTGAGTCAATTAGAGGTGTACCTGTGCATGTATTTCAAGGCCTACCTTCAAACTCAGTGCCTCTTTGCTTGACATCATGGGAAATCAGCCAAGACCTCAGAAAAAAATTGTGCACCTCCACAAGTCTGGTTCATCCTTGGAAGCAATTTCCAAACACCTGAAGGTACCACGTTCATCTGTACAAACAATAGTACGCAAGTATAAACGCCATGGGACCACGCAGCCGTCATACCGCTCAGGAAGGAGACGCGTTCTGTCTCCTAGAGATGAACGTACTTTGGTGCGAAAAGTGTAAATCAATCCCAGAACAACAGCAAAGGACCTTGTGAAGATGCTGGAGGAAACCGGTACAAAAGTATCTATATCCACAGTAAAACGAGTCCTATATCAACATAACCTGAAAGGCTGCTCAGCAAGGAAGAAGCTACTGCTCCAAAATCGCCAGAAAAAAGCCAGACTACGGTTTGCAACTGCACATGGGGACAAAGATCGGACTTTTTGGAGAAATGTCCTCTGGTCTGATGAAACAAAAAGGGAACTGTTTGGCCATAATGACCATCGTTATGTTTGTAGGAAAAAGGGGGAGGATTGCAAGCCGAAGAACACCATCCCAACCGTGAAGCACAGGGGTTTCAGCATCATGTTGTGGGGGTGCTTAGCAGCAGGAGGGACTGGTGCACTTCACAGAATAGATAGCATCATGAGAATGGAAAATTATATGGATATATTGAAGCAACATCTCAAGACATCAGTCAGGAAGTTAAAGCTTGGTCGCAAATGGGTCTTCCAAATGGACAATGACCCCAAGCATACTTCCAAAGTTGTGGCAAAATGGCTTAAGGACAACAAAGTCAAGGTATTGGAGTGGCCATCACAAAGCCCTGACCTCAATCCTATAGAAAATGTGTGGACAGAACTGAAAAAGCGTGTGCAAGCAAGGAGGCCTACACACCTGACTCAGTTACACCAGCTCTGTCAGGAGGAATGGGCCAAAATTCACCCAACTTATTGTGGGAAGCTTTGTGGAAGGCTACCCGAAACGTTTGACCCAAGTTAAACAATTTAAAGGCAATGCTACCAATACTAATTGACTGTATGTAAACTTCTGACCCACTGGGAATGTGGTGAAAGAAGTAAAAGCTGAAATAAATCATTCTCCCAACTATTATTCTGACATTTCACATTCTTAAAATAAAGTGGTGATCCTAATTTACCAAAGACGGGGAATTTTCATTAGGATTAAATGTCAGTAATGGGGAAAAACTGAGTTGAAATGTATTTGGCTAAGGTGTATGTAAACTTCCGACTTCAACTGTATGCCTTCAAACTACCGTAAAACCTCTTATGTACAGTGCATTCGGAAAGTAATCAATCTTTTGGGGCGACAGGTAGCCTGGTGGTTAGAGCGTTGGACTAGTAACCGGAAGGTTGCAAGATCGAATCCCTGAGCTGACAAGGTAAAAATCAGAAGTTCTGCCCCTGAACAAGGCAGTTAACCCACTGTTCCTAGGATGTAATTGAAAATAAGAATTTGTTCTTAACTGACTTGCCTAGTTAAATAAAGGTAAAAAATGAAAAAAATCTACACACAATACTCCATAATGACAAAGCGAAAACAGGTTTAGACATTTCTGAAAATGTATTAACAAACAGAAATACCTTATTTACATAAGTGTTCAGACCCTTTGCTATGAGACGCGAAATTGAGCTCAGGTAAATGCTGTTTCCATTTATCATCCTTAAGATGTTTCTACGACTTGATTGGAGTCCACCTTTGGTAAATTAAATTGATTGGACATGATTTGGTAAGGCACACACCTATCTATATAACTTCCCAGAGTGCATGTCTTAGCAAAAACCAAGCCATGAGGCCGAAGAAATTGTCCGTAGAGCTCCGAGACAGGAATGTGTCGAGGAACAGATCTGGAGAAAGGTACCAAAAAATGTCTACAGCATTGAAGAACACAGTGGCCTCCATCATTCTTAAATGGAAGAAGTTTGGAACTGCCAAGACTCTTCCTAGAGCTGCCCGCCCAAACTGAGCAGTCGGGTGAGAAGGGCCTTGGTCAGGGAGGTAACCAAGAACCCGATGGTCACTCTGACAGAACTCCAGAGTTCCTCTTTGGGGATGGAACCTTTAAGAAAGACAACCATCTCTGCAGCACTCCACAAATCAGGCCTTTATTGTATAGTGGCCAGATGGAAGCCACTCCTCAGTAAAAGGCACATGACAGCCCGCTTGGAGTTTTCCAAAAGGCACCTAAAGACTCTTAGACCATGACAAACAAGATGATCTGGTCTGATGAAACCAAGTTTGAGCTCTTTGCCCTGAAAGCCAAGCATCACATCTGGAGGAAACCTGGCACCATGCCTACATTGAAGCATGGTGGTGGCAGCATCATGCTCAAGGGATATTTATTAGAGGCAGGGACTGGAAGACTTGTCAGGATCGAGGGAAAGATGAATGGAGAGAAGTACAGAGAGATCCTTGATGAAAACCTGCTCCAGAGCACTCTGAACCTCAGACTGGGGCGAAGGTTCACCTTCCAACAGGACAATAACCTTAAGCACACAGCCACGACAACGAAGGAGTGGCTTCGGGCTAGTCTCTGAATGTCCTTGAGTGGCCCAGCCAGAGCACGGACTTGAAAATCGCTGGAGAGACCTGCAAATAGCTGTGCAGCGACGCTCCCCATCCAACCTGACAGCTTGAGAGGATCTGCAGAGAAGAATGGGAGAAGCTCCCCAAATATAGGCATGCCAAACTTGTAGCGTCATACCCAAGAAGACTCGAGGCTGTAATCGCTGCCAAAGGTGCTTCAACAAAGTACTGAGTAAAGGGTCTGAATACTTATGTAAATGTGATATTTCAGTTTTTTTAATACATTTGCTTCATCATTATGGGGTATTGTTTTTAGATTAATGTGGGAAAAAAACTATTTAATCAATTTTATATTAAGGCTAAAACGTAACAAAATGTGGAAAAGTCGAGGGGCCTGAAGACAAAGTACTGAGTAAATGGTCTGCATATTTATATAAATGTGATATCAGTGTTTTATTATAAGTACATTCGCAAACATTTATAAAAAAAAAGGTTTTGCTTTGTAATTATGGGGTATTGTGTGTAGATTGATGGGGGAAAAAAACTATTGAATCAATTTTAGAATAAGGCTGTAATGTAAGAAAATGTGGAAAATGCGCTGTATGCCCTTACCTAAATAAATATTTGAGGGGCTTTGTGTAATGCCCTTAAACAATTCCCTTAGGTAATTATTCCTTAAGGTAAACCCTTAAGGAAAACACTTAAGATGTTTTCTGTGACAAGGCCCAAAGCTTTTAGAGGACACCAGGGGTCCTAAATAGCACCCTATTCCCAATTTAGTGCACTACTTTTAACCAGAGCCCATAGTAGTGCACTAAATAGGGAATAGGGAGTTATTTGGGATGAAGAGCACAGAAGAGCATTTTTTTATATATATTTTTTTACCCCTTGGTGTCCAATTGTTTTAGTAGCTCCTATCTTGTCTCATCGCTACAACTCCCGTACGGGCTCTGGAGAGACGAAGGTTGAAAGTCATGCGTCCTCTGATACACAACCCAACCAAGCCGCACTGCTTCTTAACACAGCGCGTATCCAACACGGAAGCCGGAGGAAACACCGTGTACCCGGCAACCTTGGTTAGCTCGCACTGCGCCCGGCACTCCACAGGAGTCTCTGGTGCGCGATGAGACAAGGATTTCCCTACCGGCCAAACCCTCCCTAACCTGGACGACGCTAGGCCAATTGTGCGTCGCCCCACGGACCTCCCGGTCGCGGCCGGTTACGACAGAGCCTGGGCGCGAACCCAGAGTCTCTGGTGGCCCTTAATCACTGCGCCACCCGGGAGGCCCGAAGAGCATTTTTTTTAAAGTATTTTTTTATTTCACCTTTATTTAAATAGGGTGCCACTCCTTCCTTCAGTCTATCTCACGTTCCAGCCCTTCAGCAACAGTGTAGTCTGGAGGAAGAGTTCATTAAGGATGGACTGACTGCTCCAACAATGTGCTTTATGAGAAATATTTGGAGACACACACATACATACCCACACACACACAGACAAATACACACACACCCTCTCTCTCTCTCTCTCTCTCTCTCTGTGTCTCTCTCAAACACACACACAGACAAATATACATACACTCTCTCTCTCTGTGTCTCTCTCTGTGTCTCTCTCAAACACATACACAAACACTGCTAGATAGATAGAATGCGAGGAGCCCACAATGTTGCAACAGTCATCATAACAGCATTAGCCTAGCGGTGGAGGGCCTGGTTGTAATTTCCCCTTCACAAACACACAGCCGCTAGTCAGTCAGTCTAATAGCAGCCAGTCTGTGGTTAGCCCTGCTCTAGCGCGGGGAAGCTGTCGTATTAGCCGACGTGATGCCGAGGCTTCTGTCTCCAACGGCGACATGTGTCATAAACTAGTCCTATCTGTCAAGTGCAATAGTTCTTCAGCAGGCCCTGATAGCAGACATAATCATATATAGACTGGTCCCAGATCTTGATTGTGCTTTAGACAACCCCTCTGGCTGGACTGCGATAGCTAATGCACATACTGATCTGGGATCAGGCTATTACTCTGGGTCTACGTCCCAAATGGCACCCTATTACCTACATTGCACTTCTTTCGACAAGAGTCATATGGGCCCTGGTCAAAAGTAGTGCACTATGTAGGGAATAGGGTGCAATCTGGGACGAATCTTGGAGAGGCCTATAGCCTCCAGGCTGTCCTGAGTGTAGTGGAGGGCTCTAAGAAGATTTATATGGCTCATTAAAAGTTTCATATTGTTATTTCACATGGAGCTGAAGTAGCCATAGTCTACTGTATGAAGACATCAGTCTGTCTGAGAATGTACTAAACAATCTGCTGGTGCTAATGTTATTATACTATTACCGCTATGAGTAAAACCTGAAATAGTAGTGTTGAGTTTATTGCCACTGTCATCTTCGCTTGCTCTTCGGCAGTTCTTAGGAAGGAGCATGTTTGTAAAACACTAATTAATATACTATGCGGGTGAAACTGTATGAATGGGTGGATGTATGAATTGATTAATTGACTGTTGTAACCCTGTGTGCCCAAGGTCCCCACAGCCAGTGTGGCTATCGAGGGAGCCTGCGCCCTGAACAGGGTATGTTGGGGGTCGGGGGGCAAGGAGGTAGCCGTGGGTGACTCGGAGGGCCGTCTGTGGATCTACCATGCAGGAGAGGTATGATATGAACAAATGGCACCCTACATAGTGCACTACTTTTGACCTGGGCCCATAGGGTGCATTGTGTATGGAATAGGATGCCATTTTACTGAGTAACAAGAACAGTCTGTAGAGTCTTAAGTCATAAAGATCCAATGCAGCCATTTTTATCTCAATATCATTTCTGGGAAACAATTAAGTACCTTACTGTTTTTTTTATTTTATTAAAATGGTCAAAAATATCTTCTTCGCTAAGAGCTCAAGCAAGAATTTTACTAGGTGGTCCGAGTTAGGGCCTAATTGGACGAGCATAATGGGAGGGATATGTAACCTGGAAACTAAATGTTATTGGCAGAGAGGTTTGAAACTCTTTGTTATTGGTCTATTAACTTATAACGCCTGGTGATGTTGCCAGGCAGGTCAAAACTCCATCCCACCAAAAGAGACAAACATTTCAGGCTCTTTTCAATCAGCTCTAAAACGGCCTTATCATCATTTTCTCAACTCCACAGTATTATTCCTACCTCATTGTGTGCATATAAAACACAGGAGATAATGTTTTCGACTGCACTGGTCCTTTAAGTATACAACCCGTTCTTCTGGAACATGTCCTCTCAGCTCCATGTAAGGGCCTAGTAGGTTCATCTCTTTTACTGTGTGTTTATTCACCCGTCAGGCAGCATTGCCATGAATGTTTGTATTTGAATTTCTCTTCTATTCTTCCTATATCCTTCGTTCTTTTAAAACGGCATCCACATTACGTTTACCTCTACCGCAAAGTCTTTTTGGGCTCTGGTTTGTGCTTTGTGTGTGTGCGGTGTCTTCTAAATTTAGTCCTCTATAATGTGGTAATTGGAGAGAGGCTGGGTGTAGTTTCTCAATTATTTGTCCCAAATGGCATCCTATTCCCTATTTAGTGCACTGGTTTGACCAGGGCTCTGTTCAAAAGCTGTTCTTAACTGACTTGCCTAGTTACTATATAGGGCACTACGTTTGACCAGGGCCCACTGTACGCTCAATCCCTTTCCTTCGCCAGTCCCCTGTCCCTGTTAGAGACTGGGATTAAGGGTGTGTGTCTGTCCATCAGACCTGGGTTCAAATAGCATTGGATATCTTTAGCTAGTTGTGCTTGAGGGATACAATGGAACCAATGGTATAGTCCCAAAAGGGCAAACCCCAAGGCCCAAATGTCACAGCTACTATCACGGAGCTGGATTGGGGGTAGGGGTTAAACATGGGAGAGAGGAATGGTGGAGAAAGGGAGAGGTAAAGACAGAAACGCACACAGAAAAAGAGAGAGAATATCAATCATGGACCAGATATATAATTAGAGAGGAGGGTCTGTGGACATGGTATCCGTGGAAATGCCAAAAAGAGAGGGAGCGGTCACCCCTTTCATCTCACTTTTGACCTGAGCCATGAAAGGGTGACCTCTGTGCCCCCCAGCGCCCCTACTCGCCCCTCAGTAACTCAACGTAGACAGAGGGCAGTAGCCTCTGGGGAAGAGGGGCAGTGTTTTAGTTACTCCACCTTAGGAAGGTTTAGTTTGTTGTGACAAGACAGTACTGGAGGGAGCCCTCCTACCTGGGAGAGACTAAGGCTGGGATTCAATCTGATGCATGTTATAGAGCAGTGACCTCATTTCATTTACGCTTGACATGACATGTGCAGCGGTTACTGTGAATTTGATCTACACAAACGTTGTGGAAAATGCCTTTAAAAGGTGCATTGTTCGGCTGTCTAGTGTGCTGTTCAATAAAGTGCCTTGAATTAAATCCTGGCCTAAGGGGACTTTTGTGACCAGCATCCCATTGACAGACCAACTAGCCAAAATCTAAAACCTAACCTTACCATAACCCTAACGTTAACCCCCTAACCTAACCTAATTTAAACCAATTCGGAAATTCAGCATTGGTTTTCTGATCAGACCCTCCTACCTATGGGTGAGGTACCTAGATGTCAATCACTGCTACGTGGTGATTGTAGACTTGCCAAAGAAGGTGAGGCAAAGACCAAGGACTGGGCTAGAAAGGCAACATACTGGCACCATGAGGTTACTGATGACCCCAACAATACATGCCAGAAATAACTCTTAAATATCTCTTCAGTTGTGATCAATCACTATAGCTGCAACCCAAATGGCACCCTACAATCTATGTAGTGCATAGGGTGCCATTTTGGATGGACTCTGGTAAAAAGTAGTAGACTATAGAGAATAGGGTGCTATTTGGGACGTATACATGATGACATGATGGATAGAAGCCAACAAGGGTCAAGTGAGATGATCAAATTGCTGCTCAGATCTAAAAGGTGTATTTTTATCTTGGGACCGAAGAAGACGAAGAAGAGTGGTCTGTGGACAGCTGTGAGCTGGTGGGACAGAGTTGGAGTGGAGGAGAGCCTTATGGGGTGGTTGGAGGAGCGTTAGAGGACGGTTGTGAGAGCATTTGAGTACTGGTGTCACCGCTTTTGAGTGGGGAGGAGAGGGGAGTGTTAGGGGATGGTTGTGGGAATGTTGAGGGGGCGTTTGGTGGAGGGGATGGTTGTGGGAGCCTTTGAGCATTGCTGTCACAAGGTTTCAGTGGGTAGGAGAAGGGAGCGTTATGATGATGGTTGTGGGAACGTTGAGGGGGCGTTTGGTGGAGGGGATGGTTGTGGGAGCCTTTGAGCATTGCTGTCACAAGGTTTCAGTGGGTAGGAGAAGGGAGCGTTATGATGATGGTTGTGGAAGTGTTGATGGTGCGTTTGGTGGGAGTGGGTGAGGAGATGTCACCGGGTTGATTTAAGGAGAGCTTGTGGGGAAGGGAACGCCCACACAAAGAGGTGGCTGCTGGGAATGCTGGTGTTGGGCTGTGGTTTGGCTCCAGTCCAACATGAGAGGCCCTGGGGACACGCTTTGACACACACACAAAGACGGATACAAACACACAAACAAGCACAAGCACACACACACACACACACACACACACACACACACACACACACACACACACACACACACGCAATACTGTGACAAAGATTGAGACATGTCTTTCTCTCTCCATATCACACACACACATTCAGAAACCTCTGTGTCATTATTGAGGTTCCACAGATCCAGCCGACCAATCCCATCCACAGCGGCAAACAGAGCCAGGTGCACAGGCGACCACATGACATCATAGACGTAGTCAGCGTTGTCCTCAAAGGAGTAGAGGGGTTTATTGTGCTGAAACACACAGAGAGAGATGGGAGCATGAGTCAGGCAGGGAAGTAGAGAGTGAGATGATTTAGTCACATGCACAGGGTCCCAGATGTAGTTGCAGTGAAATACTTAAGGTGTGAACGAAACAAATTTTAAAAAGCTGCAGAGAGAGAGAGAGAGCGAGAGCATGCGAGAGAGGGGGGATGCAGTGAGAGCGAGAGGGGCAGAGAGAGAGAGAGAGAGAGACGCAGTGAGAGAGAGGGAGATGCAGAGAGAGAGAGAGGGGGATGCAGTGAGAGCGAGAGGGACAGAGAGAGAGAATGAGAGAGAGGGGGCAGAGAGGGAGAGGAGCAGAGAGAGAGAGGGAGAGAGAGGGAGAGGAGCAGAGAGAGGGAGAGAGAGAGACGCAGTGAGAGAGAGGGAGATGCAGAGAGAGCGAGAGGGTCAGAGAGAGAGAATGAGAGAGAGGGGGCAGAGAGGGAGAGGAGCAGAGAGAGAAGCAGTGAGAGAGAGGGGGGGTGCAGTGAGAGAGGGGGTGGGGTACAGTGAGAGAGAGATCAATCCAGGACTAAATATTAGCAACACAGGTAGCTTTCACATGGCTGTGAACGAGCTGAGAGACAAAGCAAGAAGAGCATTCTGTCATTATAAGCAACATTAAAATGGAAATTGCAATTACAATCTGGCACAAAATGGCAGCGAAGTATGGGGTCCCCTCTCTAATAATGAATTTACCAAATGGGACAAACATCCAATCAAAATACTGCATGCAGAGCAGAATTGGGCCAATAGCCCCCCTTATTAGAATAGAACAAATAAGCAACCCTGAAACATATCATCACACAGCCCTACAATGTCAAGAGATGAAACAAGAGAGGAGTCCCCTCAGCCGGTTCTGATGCTCAGATCACTAACCCAAACCAACACCATAGAGCCTCAGGAGAGCACTCAGAAAATATGACCAAATTATCACAAAGCAAAATTAAAGTAAATCACCTATTGGAAAGACACCACAAAAAATGTACGTCAACTTCAATGCTTTTTGTCTCTAAACAGACAGTACATGGTGGCAGACTATCTGACCACTGTGACTGATAGAAAACTGCGGAAAACACTGACTAGGTACAGACTCAATGAGCATAGTCTGGCTATAGAGACCGGTCATCACAGACAAACCTGGCTGTCCAGAGAGGACAGGCTGTGCTCACTCTGCTCCAGGGGAGAGGTAGAGACAGAGCTGCATTTCCTATTACACTGTGACAAATACTCAGACCTAAGATAAATCTTTCTTTCCCAAAATGATCATTCAGTACAAATAATTTGAAACTATAAAAGACAAAATGTGCAGTTTTGGCAGCCAAATATGTGTCTTCCTGCCACAACCTGAGGGACGACCAGTGCAAAGTAATGTCAATAATATTTCCCCATTTAATTTTGGTTTTCATACCATGTCATGTGTCTTCTCAGTCAGGTTGAGACTTGTCTACTACTACTGCTTTAATGTATTATTATTCTCATTAATATTGTTGTTGTAAATGTTAATGCCATTTCCACTACTACTCATACTATATTATTGATGCCTTATTGCTGTTGGTCCCACCATTGTTGTTAAATGTCTACATTGACAATGTAAGTAATATAATGTGCCATGTCAATAAAGTATAATGAATTAAGAGAGAGAGAGAGAGATAAGAGAGAGAGAGAGAGAGAGAGAGAGAGAGAGAAAGATGGAGTGTGTGAGAGAGAAAGAGAGGGAGGATGCAGTGTGAGAGAGAGAGAGAGAGAGAGAGGGAGAGAGAGAGAGAGAGAGAGAGAGAGAGAGAGAGAGAGAGGGAGAGAGAGGGGAGAGAGAGAGAGGGGGAGAGAGAGAGAGAGGGGGAGAGAGAGGGGGGGAGAGAGAGAGCGAGGGAGAGAGAGAGGGAGCGAGAGAGGGAGAGAGAGAGAGAGAGGGAGAGAGAGAGAGAGAGAGAGAGAGAGAGAGAGAGGGGGAGAGAGAGAGAGAGAGAGAGAGAGAGAGAGAGAGAGAGGGAGAAAGAGAGAGAGAGGAGGGAGAGAGAGGGGGGAGAGAGAGAGGGAGAGAGAGAGAGAGGGGGGAAAGAGAGAGAGAGAGGGAGAGAGAGGGGGGGGAGAGAGAGAGAGAGAGAGAGAGAGAGGAGAGGGAGCGAGAGAGGGAGAGAGAGAGAGAGAGAGAGGGAGAGAGAGAGAGGGAGAGAGAGGGGGAGAGGGAGGGAGAGGGAGAGAGAGAGAGAGAGCAGACTGAGTGGCGCTACTGCAGCCTTGGGGTTTGTCTGGGAAAGGCCTAATTAAAAAGCTTTGCACATTCACAGTGTCATAAAAAACAGAAGACATGAAAGTCTCCGTCTCCAAAGGTGTACTGTAACCTTAGTGGAACATCTGTCTGAGGGGAAGAATCAAAGAGCAAACAGAGCGAAAGAGTGGGAAGAGAGAGAGAGAGAGAGAGAGAGAGAGAGAGAGAGAGAGACAGAAAGGGAGAGAGAAAATCCCCCATCTTCCCCTCCTCCCACGTCTGTCAGAGAGAATTCCAGAGGTTTGCTAAATGCATTCTGGACAGGTAGGGGAGTGGGAGTCAGGTAGACTAGGTTATGACATAAAGACAGAAAGCCTGGGAGGAATGTACTCTGTCTATCCTCTCCCTCCCTCTCCCTTCACCACTCCTCCCTCCTCTCCCCTCTCTTCCTCTCTCCGCTCTCCCAGCTCAGCCAGGCCCAGCCAGGCGACAGCAGTTATGAGAGCCTGTGAGAACCACAGGGAGGGACAGGAATGCACACACACCTGACGAGACACACACACACACACGCACACACACGCATACACACACCTGACCAGAGAAAAACACACACCTGACCAGAGACACACACGTGACCAGAGACACACACACACCTGACCAGAGACACACACACACACCTAACCAGAGACACACACACACACACCTGACCAGAGACAGACACACACACACAAACACACACAAAAGAGAGACACACCTGACCAGAGAACACACACAAAGACACACACACACCTGACCAGAGACACACACACACCCTGACCAGAGAAACACACACACACCTGACCAGAGACACACACACCTGACCAGACACACACACACACACACACCCCACACACCTAACCAGAGACACACACACTCAACTAACCAGAGACACACACAAACACATACAAACACACACAAACCTAAAAAGAGACACACACACACACACCTAACCAGAAACACACACACGCAACTAACTTGAGAAACACACACACACCTAACCAGAGACACACACACACCTAACCAGAGAAACACACACACACCTAACCAGTGAAACACACACCTGACCAGTGAAACACACAACTAACCAGTGACACACACACACACCTAACCAGACACACACACACCTAACCAGACACACACACACACACACACACACACACACACACACACACACACACACACACACACACACACACACACACACACACACACACACACACACACACACACACCTAACCAGAGAAACACACACACACCTAACCAGACACACACACCTGACCAGTGAAACACACACCTGACCAGTGACACACACACACACACACCTAACCAGACACACACACACACACACCTGACGAGAGACACACACACCTAACCAGAGACACACACACCTGACCAGAGAAACACACACACACACATGACCAGAGACACACACACACACCTGACCAGAGACAGACACACACACACAAACACACAACACACCTGACCAGAGAAACACACAAAGACACACACACTTGACCAGAGGCACACACACACCTGACCAGAGACAAACACACACCTGACCAGAGACACACACACACCACACCAGACACACACACACACACACACACACACACACACACACACACACACACACACAGACACACACACTCAACTAACCAGAGACACACACAAACACATACAAACACACACAAACCTAAAAGAGACACACACACAGACACACACCTAACCAGAAACACACACACGCAACTAACTTGAGAAACACACACACACCTAACCAGAGACACACACACACACACACCTAACCAGAGAAACACACACACACCTATCCAGACACAACCAGTGAAACACACACCTGACCAGTGAAACACACAACTAACCAGTGACACACACACACACACACACACCTAAACAGACACACACACACACACACACACAAACACACACACCTGACGAGAGACACACACACCTAACCAGAAACACACACACACCTAACTAGAGAAACACACACACACCTAATCAGACACACACACACACACCTAACCAGAGAAACACACACCTAACCAGAGACACACACACCTGAGCAGTGAAACACACAACTAACCAGTGACACACACACACACACACACCTAACCAGAGAGACACACACACACACACACCTAAGCAGACACACACACACACCTCACCAGAGACACACACACCTAACCTAAGACCCACACACACACCTAACCAGAGACCCACACACACACCTAACCAGAGACACACACACACACACACCTAACCAGAGACACACACACACACCTAACCAGAAACACACACACACACCTGACCAGAGACACACACACACCTGACCAGAGACACACACACACACACACACACACACACACACACACACACACACACACACACACACACACACACACACACCTAACCAGAGAAACACACACACACCTATCCAGAGACACACACACCTGACCAGTGAAACACACACCTGACCAGTGAAACACACAACTAACCAGTGACACACACACACACACACACACACACCTAAACAGACACACACACACACACACACACAAACACACACACCTGACGAGAGACACACACACCTAACCAGAAACACACACACGCACCTAACTAGAGAAACACACACACACCTAATCAGACACACACACACACACCTAACCAGAGAAACACACACCTAACCAGAGACACACACACACCTGAGCAGTGAAACACACAACTAACCAGTGACACACACACACACACACACCTAACCAGAGAGAGACACACACACACACACCCTAAGCAGACACACACACACACCTCACCAGAGACACACACACCTAACCTAAGACCCACACACACACCTAACCAGAGACCCACACACACACCTAACCAGAGACACACACACACACACCTAACCAGAGACACACACACACACCTAACCAGAAACACACACACACACCTGACCAGAGACACACACACACCTGACCAGAGACACACACACACACACACACACACACACACACACACACACACACACACACACACACACACACACACACACACACACACACACACACACACACACACACCTAACCAGAGACACACACACACACACACACACCTAACCAGAAACACACACACACCTAACCAGAGACACACACACACACACACACCTGACCAGAGACACACACACCTAACCAGTGACACACACACACACACACACACACACACACACACACACACACACACACACACACACACACACACACACACACACACTAACCAGAGAGACACACACACACACACACACCTAACCAGACACACACACACACACCACCTAACCAGAGACACACACACACACACACACACACTAACCAGAAACACACCCACACCTGACCAGAGACACACACACACACACACACCTGACCAGAGACACACACACCTAACCTGAGACACACACACACACCTAACCTGAGACACACACACACCTAACCAGAGACACACACACACACACACAACACACACACACCAAACCAGAAACACACACACACACCCACACACCTGACCAGACACACACACACACACCTGACCAGAGACACACACACAGTGACACACACACACACACACACACCTAACCAGAGAGACACACACACCTGACCAGAGACACACACACCTAACCAGTGACACACACACACACACCTAACCAGAGAGAGACACACACACACACACCCTAACCAGAGACACAGACAACTAACCTGAGACACACACACACACCTGACCAGAGACACACACACACCTAACCAGAGACACACACACACACACAGCTGACCAGACACACACACACACATGCACCGAACCAGAGACACACACACACACCTGACCAGAGACACACACACACACATACCTGACCAGAGACACACACACACCTGACCAGAAACACACACACAGACCTAACCAGAGACACACACACAAACCTAACCAGAGACACACACACCTGACCAGACACACACACACACACACCTAACCAGAGACACACACACACACACCTGACAAGAGACATACACACCTGAACAGAGACACACACCTAACCAGAGACCCACACCCACACACACACACTTGACCAGAGGCACAAACAATTCTGAACAGACACACACACACACACACATACAACACACACACACACACACACACCTGACCAGATACACACACACCCCTGATCAGAGAAACACAAACACACACACCTAACCAGAGACACACAACCTCACCTAACCAGAAACACACACACGCAACTAACTTGAGAAACACACACACATCTAACCAGAGACACACACACACACACCTAACCAGAGAAACACACACACACCTAACCAGAGACACACACACACACCTAACCAGAGACACAAACACATCTGACCAGTGAAACACACACACCTGACCAGTGAAACACACAACTAACCAGTGACACACACACACACACCTAACCAGACACACAAACACACACGTCTGAACAGAGACACACACACCTAACCAGACACAGACACCTGACCAGAGACACACACACACACAAACACACACGTCTGAACAGAGACACACACACCTAACCAGAGACACACACACAGACACCTGACCAGAGACCTGACCAGAGACACACACACACACACACACTTGACCAGAGGCACACACACACCTGACCAGAGACACAAACACACACACCTGACCAGAGACAAACACACACCTGACCAGAGACACACACACACACCTGACCAGAGACCAGAGACCACACACACACACCTGAACAGAGACACACACACACACCTGACCAGAGACAAACACACACACCTGACCAGAGACACACACACAAACACCTGATCAGAGACAAACATACACCTGACCAGAGAAACACACACACACACACACACACCTAATAGGAGACAGACAGACAAACACATCTGACAAGAGACACACACACACACACACAAAACCTCACCAGAGACACACACACACTAACCAGAGACACACACACACACACACCTATCCAGAAACACACACACACACCTAATCAGAGACACACACACACCTGACCAGTGAAACACACACCTAACCAGAGACACACACATACCTAACCAGAGACACCCACACACCTAACCAGAGACACACACACACACAGCTGACCAGATACACACACACACACCTAACAGGAGACACAAACATACACACACCTGCCCAGAGACACACACACCTAACCAGAGACACACACACACACACACACACACACACACAGCTGACCAGACACACACACACACACACACACCCTGACCGGAGACACACACACACACACACACACACACACACACACTTAACCAGAGACACACACACACCTAACCAGACACACACACACACACACACACACACACCTAACCAGAGACACACACACACACCGGACCAGACACACACACACACAGACCTAACCAGAGACACACACACACACCTGACCAGACACACACACACACCTAACAGGAGAGACACACACACCTGAACAGAGACACACACACACACACCTGACCAGAGACACATACACACACCTGACCAGAGACACACACACACCTGACCAGAGACACACACACACAAAAACACATTTGACCAGAGACACACACACAAACACCTGCTCAGAGACAAACATACACCTGACCAAGAAACACGCACACACACACACACACACACACACACACACACACACACACACACACACACACACACACACACACACACACACACACACACACACACACACACACCTAATAGGAGACAGACAAACACATCTGACAAGAGACACACACACACACACACACAAACCTCACCAGAGACACACACACACACACACCTAACCAGAGACACACACACACACACCTAACCAGAAACACACACACACACCTAATCAGAGACACACACACACACCTAACCAGAGACACACACACACCTGACCAGTGAAACACACACATAACCAGTGACACACACACACCTAACCAGAAACACACACACCTAACCAGACACACACACCTGACCAGAGACACACACACACACACACACACACACACACCAACCAGAGACACACACACACACACACCGGAACAGACACACACACACACAGACCTAACCAGAGACACACACACACACACCTGACCAGAGACACACACACACCTAACAGGAGACACACACACACACGAACACACACACATACACACACCTGACCAGAGACACACACACCTAACCAGAGACATACACACACACCTAACCAGAGACACACACACACACACACCTAACCAGAGACACACACACACACCAAACCAGAGACACACACACACACACCCAAACCAGACCCAAGAGACACACACACCCACACCTAACCAGAGACACACACACACCCTAACAGGAGACACACACACACACACACACACACACGAACACATACACACACCTGACCAGAGACACACACACCTAACCAGAGACATACACACACACCTAACCAGAGACACACACACACACCTAACCAGAGACACACACACACACACCAAACCAGAGACACACACACACACACCAAACCAGAGACACACACACACACACACACACCTGACCAGAGACTAGAGGTCGACCGATTATGATTTTTCAACGCAGATACCGGTTATTGGAGGACCAAAAAAATCCGATACCGATTAATCTGACAATTTTTTCAGTATTTACAACAATACTGAATGAACACTTAACTTAATATAATACATCAGTAAAATCAATTTAGCCTCAAATAAATAATGAAACATGTTCCAATTTGGTTTAAATATTGCAAAAACGAAGTGTTGGGGAAGAAAGTAAAAGTGCAATATGTGCCATGTAAGAAAGCTAACGTTTAAATTCCTTGCTCAGAACATGAGAACATATGAAAGCTGGTGGTTCCATGAGTCTTCAATATTCCCATGTAAGAAGTTTAAGGTTGTAGTTATTATAGGAATTATAGGAATATTTCTCTCTATACCATTTGTATTTCATATACCTGACTATTGGATGTTCTTATAGGCACTTTAGTATTGCCAGTGTAACAGTATAGCTTCCGTCCCTCTCCTCGCCCCTACCTGGGCTCGAACCAGGAACACATCGACAACAGCCACCCTCGAAGCAGCGTTACCCATGCAAAGCAAGGGGAACAACTACTCCAAGTCTCAGAGCGAGTTTGAAACGCTATTAGCACGCACCCCGCAAACTAGCTAGCCATTTCACATCGGTTACACCAGCCTAATCTCGGGAGTTGATGGGCTTGAAGTCATAAACAGCGCAATGCTTGAAGCACAGCAAAGAGCTGCTGGCAAAACGCATGAAAGTGCTGTTTGAATGAATGCTTACGAGCCTGCTGCTGCCTACCATCGCTCAGTCAGACTGCTCTATCAAATCAGAGACTTAATTATAACATAATAACACACAGAAATACGAGCCTTACGTCATTAATATGATAGAATCCAGAAACTATCATCTCGAAAACAAGACTTTTATTCGTTCAGTGAAATACGGAACCTTTCTGTATTTTATCTAACGGGTGGCATCCATTAGTCTAAATATTCCTTAGGTAGTGACACAATTAAACCTGGTTAATATTGCCTGCTAACCTGGATTTATTTTAGCTAAATATGCAAGTTTAAAAAGATATACTTCTGTGTATTGATTTTAAGAAAGGCATTGATGTTTATGGTTAGGTACACATTGGAGAAAGGACAGTCCTTTTTCGCGAATACACACCGCATCGATTATGTGCAACGCAGGACACGCTAGATAAACTAGTAAAATCATCAACCATGTGTAGTTAACTAGTGATTATAATTGATAGATTGATTGTTTTTTACAAGATAAGTTTAATGCTAGCTTGCAACTTAACTTAGCTTACTGCATTTGTGTAATAGGCAGGCTCCTCGTGGAGTGGAATGAGAGGCAGGTGGTTAGAGCGTCGTTCTGCCCCTGAACGAGGCAGTTAACCCACTGTTCCTAGGCCGTCATTGAAATTAAGAATGTGTTCTTAACTGACTTGCCTAGTTGAATAAAGAATAAATAAAGGTGTAAAAAAATATTTAAAAAATACAAATTTAAAATCAGCCAAATCGGATTTCTGATTGTTATGAAAACTTGAAATCGGCCCTAATTAATCGTCCATTCCGATTAATCGGTCAACCTCTACAAGAGACACACACACCTGACCAGAGACACACACACACACACACACAGACCTGACAAGAGACACACACACACACACACACACACCTGACCAGAGACACACACACACACCTGACCAGAGACACACACACGCACACACACCTAACCAGAGACACACACACACACCAAACCAGAGACACACACACACACCTAACCAGAGACACACAAACCTGACCAGAGACACACACACCTGACCAGAGACACACAAACCTGACCAGAGACACACACACACACACACCTACCTAACCAGAGACACACACAAACACCTAACCAGAGACACACACAAACACCTAACCAGACTCACACACACACACACACACACACACACACACACACACACACACACACACACACACACACACACACACACACACACACACACACACACACACACACACACACACACACACACACATGAACACCTAACCAGAGACACACACACACACCAAACCAGAGACACACACACACACACCTAACCAGAGACACACACACACACCTTACCAGAGACACACACACCTAACCAGACACACACACCTAACCAGACACACACACACACACACACCTAACCAGAGACACACACACACACACCTGACCAGAGACACACACACACCTAACCAGAGACACACACCTAACCAGAGACACACACACACCACAAACCAGAGACACACACACACACCTAAGCAGAGAAACACACACACACCTAACCAGAGACACACACACACACACACACAGCTGACCAGATACACACACACACACACACACACCTGACCAGAGACACACACACACCTAACAGGAGACACAAACATACACACACACACACACCTGCCCAGAGACACACACACCTAACCAGAGACACACACACACGCACACACACACACACACTCACACACACACCCTGACCAGAGACACACACACACACAGCTGACCAGACACACACACACACACACACACACACACACACACACACACCTGACCGGAGACACACACACACACACACTTAACCAGAGACACACACACACACCTAACCAGAGACACACACACACTTAACCAGAGACACACACACACA
>NC_056441.1:15941732-15956732 GCF_018296145.1 Oncorhynchus tshawytscha | reverse complement strand
CTGCATCTCTGCCTCTGCTTGACATCATGGGAAAGTCAAATGAAACTCAGCCAAGACCTCAGAAAAAGAATTGTAGACCTCCACAAGTCTGGTTCATCCTTGGGAGCAATTTCCAAATGCCTGAAGGTACCACTTTCATCTGTACAAACAATAGTATGCGAGTATAAACACCATGGGACCACGCAGCTGTCATACTGCTGAGGAAGGAGACGCATTCTGTCTCCTAGAGATGAACGTACTTTGGTGCGAAAAGTGAAAATCAATCCCAGAACAACAGCAAAGGACCTTCTGAAGATGCCGGAGGAAACAGGTACAAAAGTATCTACGGTTTGCAACTGCACATGGAGACAAAGATCGTACTTTTGGAGAAATGTCCTCTGGTCTGATGAAACAAAAATAGAACTGTTTGGCCATAATGACCATCGTTATATTCGGAGGAAAAAGGGGTATGCTTGCAAGCCGAAGAACACCACCCCAACCATTAAGCACAGGGGTGCAGCATCATGTTGTGGGGGTGCGTTGCTGTAGGAGGGACTCGTGCACTTCACAAAATAGATGGCATCATGAGGATGGAAAATTATGTGGATATATTGAAGCAAAACCTCAAGACATCAGTCAGGAAGTTAAAGCAATGGGTCTTCCAAATGGACAATGACCCCAAGAATACTTCCAAAGTTGTGGCAAAATGGCTTAAGGACAACAAAGTCAAGGTATTGCAGTGGCTGTCACAAAGCCCTGACCTCAATCCTATAGAAAATGTGTGGGCAGAACTGAAAAAGCGTGTGCGAGCAAGGAGACCTACAAACCTGACTCAGTTACATCAGCTCTGTCAGGAGGAATGGGCCCAACAAATTCACCCAACTTATTGTTGGAAGCTTGTGGAAGGCTACCCAAAACATTTGACCCAAGTTAAACAATTTAAAGGCAATGCTACCAAATACTAATTGAGTGTATGTAAACTTCTGACCCACTGGGAATGTGATGAAAGGAGTAAAAGCTGAAATAAATAACTCTCTCTACTATTATTCTGACATTTCACCTTCTGAAAATAAAGTGGTGATCCTAACTGACCTAAAACAGGGAATTTTTACTTGGATTAAATGTCAGGAATAATGGAAAAATGAGTTGAATTGTATTTGGTTAAGGTGTTTGTAAACTTCTGACTTCAACTGTACATGTACAAATGACCTCGACTAACCTGTACCCCTGCACATTGACTCGGTACCGGTACCCCTGCACATTGACTCGGTACCGGTACCCCCTCTATATAGCCTCTGTATTGATATTTTATTGTGTTACTTAAAAAATATATATATACTTTTGTTTATTTAGTAAATATATATATTTTTAAACTACACTGTTGGTTAAGGGCTTGTAAGTAGGCATTTCACGTGAAGGTCCACACCTGTTGTATTCGGTGCATGTAACAAATAACATTTGATTTGGTTTGATTTGATATAGGGAATAGGGTGCCATTTCACACACAGAAACCTTTTTCTATGGTCCCAACTAGATGCATTCTCAGTCTCTATACATCTCCCTGTCAACATCACAGTCTAGCAGCTCACAACCTGAACCTACACGTTTTCACAACCACAATATTTGCCACATTCCAACTTCTGCATTCTGGCCTTTTTGTCTCTGTGGAGAGAGCGGTGTCTTTTGATGGCGTTGATTGGCAAGATGAAGGTAAACCTCTATGGTAGCCTTAGGTAAGCAAAGGTTGGCCAGCTAAGGTGTGCCCACATCTACACACTTAAGCACACTCACTGGGACAGAAGACAAACATACATTCCTGTGGTACCCCTCAAAGGGGAGGAGATTCCTCAAACCCAAAAAAGAATTCACTCAAAAAAGAATTCAGTTTAAATAACTGTCATGATATACTTCACATATGAGTTATAGACTTGGTGCATCTACACGTTGAACATATCACTGAATAATAAATACACTTGCAGTATCTGAGCTTTGAGTGTATCTGTTGAGTGTACCATGATACATACACATATTAATATGTCACAGGTAAAAAAGTTTTAAAACTATGTTAGAGTTCACTGTATATCTGCAGCCTCCTTGGCCTCTGCTGCCTCTGTGGTTTACTGTATATCTGCAGCCTCCTTGGCCTCCGCTGTCTTTCTGTGGTTTACTGTAATTCTGCAGCCTCCTTGGCCTCCGCTGTCTCTCTGTGGTTTACTGTATATCTGCAGCCTCCTTGGCCTCTCTGTGGTTTACTGTATATCTGCAGCCTCCTTGGCCTCCGCTGTCTTTCTGTGGTTTACTGTATATCTGCAGCCTCCTTGGCCTCCGCTGTCTCTCTGTGGTTTACTGTATATCTGCAGCCTCCTTGGCCTCCGCTCTGTGGTTTACTGTATATCTGCAGCCTCCTGGCCTCCGCTGTCTTTCTGTGGTTTACTGTATATCTGCAGCCTCCTTGGCCTCTGCTGCCTCTTTGGTTTACTGTATATCTGCAGCCTCCTGGCCTCCGCTGTTTTTCTGTTTTACTGTATATCTGCAGCCTCCTTGGCCTCTCTGTGGTTTACTGTATATCTGCAGCCTCCTTGGCCTCTGCTGTCTTTCTGTGGTTTACTGTATATCTGCAGCCTCCTTGGCCTCTGTGGTTTACTGTATATCTGCAGCCTCCTTGGCCTCTGCTGCCTCTTTGGTTTACTGTATATCTGCAGCCTCCTGGCCTCCGCTGTTTTTCTGTGGTTTACTGTATATCTGCAGCCTCCTTGGCCTCTCTGTGGTTTACTGTATATCTGCAGCCTCCTTGGCCTCTGCTGTCTCTCTGTTTTACTGTATAACTGCAGCCTCCTTGGCCTCTGTGGTTTACTGTATACCTGCAGCCTCCTTGGCCTCTGCTGCCTCTGTGTTTACTGTATATCTGCAGCCTCCCTGGCCTCCGCTGTCTTTCTGTGGTTTACTGTATATCTGCAGCCTCCTTGGCCTCTCTGTGGTTTACTGTATATCTGCAGCCTCCTTGGCCTCTCTGTGGTTTACTGTATAACTGCAGCCTCCTTGGCCTCTATGTGGTTTACTGTATATCTGCAGCCTCCTTGGCCTCTCTGTGGTTTACTGTATATCTGCAGCCTCCTTGGCCTCCGCTGTCTTTCTGTGGTTTACTGTATATCTGCAGCCTCCTGGCCTCCGCTCTGTGGTTTACTGTATATCTGCAGCCTCCTTGGCCTCTCTGTGGTTTACTGTATAACTGCAGCCTCCTTGGCCTCTATGTGGTTTACTGTATATCTGCAGCCTCCTTGGCCTCTCTGTGGTTTACTGTATATCTGCAGCCTCCTTGGCCTCTCTGTAGTTTACTGTATATCTGCAGCCTCCTTGGTCTCTCTGTGGTTTACTGTATAACTGCAGCCTCCTTGGCCTCCCTCTGGTTTACTGTATATCTGCAGCCTCCTGGCCTCCACTGCCTCTCTGTGGTTTACTGTATATCTGCAGCCTCCTTGGCCTCCGCTTCCTCTCTGTGGTTTACTGTATATCTGCAGCCTCCTTGGCCTCCCTCTGGTTTACTGTATATCTGCAGCCTCCTGGCCTCCCTGTGGTTTACTGTATATCTGCAGCCTCCCTGGCCTCCCTGTGGTTTACTGTATATCTGCAGCCTCCCTGGCCTCCTTGTGGTTTACTGTATATCTGCAGCCTCCCTGGCATCCTTGTGGTTTACTGTATATCTGCAGCCTCCTGGCCTCCCTGTGGTTTACTGTATATCTGCAGCCTCCTGGCCTCCCTGTGGTTTACTGTATATCTGCAGCCTCCCTGGCCTCCTTGTGGTTTACTGTATATCTGCAGCCTCCCTGGCATCCTTGTGGTTTACTGTATATCTGCAGCCTCCCTGGCCTCCCTGTGGTTTACTGTATATCAAATTGATCCCGGCTGAAGATGAACATGTTTTTATTGTCTGTTTTCTATTTTAGGTTTGTATTTATTTTGGTTTTCATGCTATCTTGGTCTTTCAGTGGAGTGAGTCTCCTCTACCCTCCTCGTCTCTTCCCTCCTTGTCTTCATAAACCAACACTGTGGCCTTCCAGCACGATGGATTTCTCCCTTCCTTCCTCCCTCTGTCCGTCTCTGTGGTGGTTGTGGTGCGCTCCTCTGTCTCCAGACAGAAAGGCCAGAATGGGAGAGAGAGGAGTTCCACAGCAGTCTACAGTCTCCCTGGCCCCCGCTGCCTCTCTGTGGTTTACTGTATATCTGCAGCCTCCCTGGCCCCCGCTGCCTCTCTGTGGTTTACTGTATATCTGCAGCCTCCCTGGCCCCCGCTGCCTCTCTGTGGTTTGAACCCCAGTCAACAGTCTCACTCCTCCCTTTCTCTCCATCCCTCATTCCATTTCTTCATCCATTCTTTGCTTCCTCCCTCCACAGTCCACTCCAGCCCAGTCGGTTCAATGCCACAGACACATAACCCATAACCTCCTTCCCTCCTCCCTCTCCTTTCCTCCTCCCTTCAAAAATGTATCCAGCTTAGCTCCTCTCAGTCCAGTCCATTCATGTTGAAGTTTTAACCAGACAGTGAAAGGAGACCTGGAGGACAAGTTGAAATGAAGAGCTCTTCTTACCTTAGTGTTCCACAGTTTGACAGTCCAGTATAAAGAGCTCTTCTTACCTCAGTGTTCCACAGTTTGACAGTCCAGTATAAAGAGCTCTTCTTACCTCAGTGTTCCACAGTTTGACAGTCCAGTATAAAGAGCTCTTCTTACCTCAGTGTTCCACAGTTTGACAGTCCAGTATAAAGAGCTCTTCTTACCTCAGTGTTCCACAGTTTGACAGTCCAGTATAAAGAGCTCTTCTTACCTCAGTGTTCCACAGTTTGACAGTCCAGTATAAAGAGCTCTTCTTACCTTAGTGCTCCACAGTTTGACAGTCCAGTATAAAGAGCTCTTCTTACCTTAGTGCTCCACAGTTTGATAGTCTAGTCAAACGACGAGGTGACGAAGAGGTGGGAGAAGTCTACAGGGCCAACGACGTTGTGATAGCTGAGGCCCGTCACAGGCCCATAGTGGCCCTCGAACATTTCACAGATCCTCGCCTTGCTGCAAAGGAGCATGGGAGAGAGAGAGAGAGAGCATGTCAGAGAGAACAGAGGACACATTTTGGGGGGCAGGAGCTTGTAGCTGGTATTATTACAGTTATGAGATACACTGTATAAAAACATTAAACTTAAAGTGTGTGTGTGTGTGTGTTCCTCTAACCTGCCGTGTCTGGATGCGGTGTACACGGTTCCCTCCTCTCTCCCCACCACATAATTATTGACGTCACCAGTGGGGAACGCCATGCCTGTCACAGCCACCGCTTTAGACTTGTTGTACACCAGCTCCATGCTCTCCTACAACACACACACATACACGCACGCACGCACACACACACACACACACACACACACACACACACACACACACACACACACACACACACACACACACACACACACACACACACACACACATACACACAACATACACACACACACACGGGGTTAAATGGTTCAACCTCATGTTCACGAAAAACACAATTGTCGTACAGTAGTCTGTACATGGCTGCTATCATCATGTACTTTCGGGAGGGTTAAGATTATTTGTGCTGACCAAGTTACAATGAGTCTAACATACATCACATAGACATACAGTTATATAGCACATATTGTGTATGATAGGGTTTTGTCATGGAATTAGTTACACCGTTAGAGGGTTGTGTCATGGAATCAGTTACACCGTTTGAGAGGGTTGTGTCATGGAATCAGTTACACCGTTAGAGAGGGTTGTGTCATGGAATCAGTTACACCGTTTGAGAGGGTTGTGTCATGGAATCAGTTACACCGTTTGAGAGGGTTGTGTCATGGAATCAGTTACACCGTTAGAGAGGGTTGTGTCATGGAATCAGTTACACCGTTTGAGAGGGTTGTGTCATGGAATCAGTTACACCGTTTGAGAGGGTTGTGTCATGGAATCAGTTACACCGTTTGAGAGGGTTGTGTCATGGAATCAGTTACACCGTTTGAGAGGGTTGTGTCATGGAATCAGTTACACCGTTTGAGAGGGTTGTGTCATGGAATTAGTTTACATCTTTTGTATGAGTCAGTTATAGTACCATTTTCTTTAATGACAATATGCAATATGTCATACACAGTGTAACTGACAATTAACCTGTAAGTCTATGTCGTTGTTTTAATTGTGTATGTGTTCGCTATGCGGGGGAAATGATAAGACAAGTGGAACTACGTGGCTAATACCTGTTGTAACGGGGACAGTATTGTAGCAACACACCTTTGGAGGGAAGGCAATCCCGCGCTGTGTTAGCTAAGTTTTCATGTCATCAGGTGTAGTTCGTAAAAGTTTAAGTGTGTACGTTATGATGGTAACGTTATAATAATTAAGGATGAAGTGTGAATTCATGCCAGGAATAATAAGTGTGAAGTTTGATAATAAGCAGCCAATGAGGTATTTTTCCTTTATTCATGTGTTTAATCTGATACTGTTATAGCTCCGGCTAAACTGTTTATGTATGTCAGAGTTATACCAAGCTAATAAGTCACTTGTAAGATAAGAAGGTTGTAAGAGTGTGCTTAACTGTATTTTTCATTTACTTTATAGTTCTCACGGAAGGTGATAATTCTGACTAAAACTACAGAATAAAGCCACCAGTTAAAATCAAGGAACGGTTGTGCTCGTGGTTACTGGAGGGAGCTACATACAGTATCAGTCAAAAGTTTGGACACACCTACTCATTCAAGGGTTTTTCTTTATTTTTACTATTTTCTACATTGAAGTTGGTTGAGAGAATGCCAAGAGTGTGCAAAGCTGTCATCAAGGCAAAGGGTGGCTACTTTGAAGAATCTAAAATCTAAAATATATTTTGATTTGTTAAACACTTTTTTCATTACTACATGATTCCATGTGTTATTTCATAGTTTTGATGTTATCACTATTATTCTACAATGTAGATAATAGCAAAACAATTAATTGAGTAGGTGTGTCCAAATTTTTGACTGCTACTGTATATGATAAGCTAATATCTTTGAGATTGCTGACTGTGGATCAGTGTGAAGAGATGGCCCTTATTAAAATTGACTGTGGATCGATTTGAAGAAATGGGCCTTAATTCTACAGTTTGCTGACTGTGGATCAGTCTGAAGAGAAGGGACTTAATGCTACAGGTCAGGTAGGACTGACCCTGGAACAGCTCTTACCTGTGGCTGAGAGAGCATGTCAAGACTCCAGGAGCACATCCTGCCCTCTGTGGACACGGTGATCAGGTTGTTGGCGTTCTGGGTTCCCACCACGTTTACACAGTATACCGGGTGCTACAGTACAGACACATGAAGAGAATGGCCATTTGTAAACACACTGGATGCTATCAGTATCATCTTTTATTTGCCAAATACATTTGCATGTATAGGAATTTGACTTGGTGAAATGGTGCTGCTACGACAAACAGAATACACAGACAACATACTGTATGTATGTTATACATATAACACTAAGCTACATTATACCACTGAAGTTCCAATTCAGTTATTTAATTCGGATCTACAAACTAGTGTTGTTTCTTAAATAGCTCTACACTTAATACTTATACTACTTTCAATAAATTGTAGTGTATTCTTCTTAAATAGCTCTACACTTAATACTTATACTACTTTCAATAAGCTGTAGTGTATTTCACATGTATTTTCCTCCACAAACTGTAATATCTTATGAAAGACATTAGCAGGTATGAAGTGAATCTGCACATCCATCTACAATATGTCTTCCTATAACCCTGAGACGACACAAAGCTCTTATTGAGTGATGAGATGCCAATGTGCAACAGACCCTTACTCCAACTTGGCACCGTCATCCGGCGCTGTGCAAATACAGCGGGTTGTGTGAAACCATTATGTAATTATTGCCCTCAAATTGATTTTTGTTTGGCGCCCACAAAGGCCCCTTTCAGAAGGCCTAGACATAGTCTCTCATTATTGGGAGCATGTATGGCATCCAGGGGCAGTGTGTGTGTGTGTGTGTGTGTGTGTGTGTGTGTGTGTGTGTGTGTGTGTGTGTGTGTGTGTGTGTGTGTGTGTGTGTGTGTGTGTGTGTGTGAGAGAGAGAGAGAGAGAGAGAGAGAGAGAGAGAGAGAGAGAGAGAGAGAGAGAGAGAGAGAGAGAGAGAGAGAGAGAGAGAGAGAGAGAGAGAGAGAGAGAGAGACTACAATGATTCCCCACTACTTTTAAACTTTATTGCCTGCCTTGGGTGGTATTCCACCTCACCATTTTAAACTATTTTTTCAAACACTCCCCAAACACTTGCCTGCCTTGGGCTTTAGAAACTTCTGATAGGTTAATTGACATAATTTGAGTCAATTGGAGGTGTACCTGTGGATGTATTTCAAGGCCTACATTCAAACTCAGTGACTCTTTGCTTGACATCATGGGAAAATCAAAAGAAATCAGCCAAGACTGCAGAAAAAATAATAATGGTTGACCTCCACAAGTCTGACTCATCCTCGCAATTTCCAAACACCTGAAGGTACCACGTTCATCTGTACAAGCAATAGTACACAAGTATAAACACTATGGGACAACGCAGCCGTCATACCGCTCAGGAAGGAGACGCGCTCTGTCTCCTAGAGATGAATGTACTTTGGTGCGAAAAGTGAAAATCAATCCCAGAACTACAGCAAAAGACGTTGTGAAGATGCTGGAGGAAACAGGTACAAAAGCATCTATATCCACATTAAAACGAGTCCTAAATCGACATAACCTGGAAGGCCACTCAGCAAGGAAGAAGCCACTGCTCCAAAACCACCATAAAAAAGCTAGACTGGTTTGCAACTGCACATGTGGACAAAGATGGTACTTTTGGTGAAATGTCCTCTGGTCTGCTGAAACAAAAATAGAACTGTTTGGCCATAATGAACATCGTTATGTTTCAGGAAAAAGGGGGAGGCTTGTAAGCCGAAGAACACCATCCCAACCGTGAAGCACGGGGGTGGCAGCATCATGTTGTGGGGGTGCTTTGCTGCAGGAGGGACTGGTGCACTTCACAAAATAGATGGCATTATGAGGATGGAAAATTATGTGGATATATTGAAGCAACATCTCAAGACATCAGTCAGGAAGTTAAACCTTGGTCACGAATGGATCTTCCAAATGGACAATGACCCCAAGCATACTTACAAAGTTGTGGCAAAATGGCTTAAGGACAACAAAGTCAATGTATTGGAGTGGCCATCACAAAGCCCTGACCTCAATCCCATATGAAATTTGTGGGCAGAACTTAAAAAGCATGCGTGAGCAAGGAGGCCTACAAGCCTAACTCAGTTACACCAGCTCTGTCAGGAGGAATGGGCCAAAATTCACCCAACTTATTGTGGGAAGCTTGTGGAAGGCAACCCGAAACGTTTGACCTAAGTTAAACAATTTAAAGGCAATGCTACCAAATACTAATTGAGTGTATGTAAACATCTGACCCACTGGGAAATAAATCATTATCTCCACTATTATTCTGACATTTCACATTCTTAAAATAAAGTGCTGATCCTGACTGACCTAAAACAGGGAATTTTTACTTGGATTAAATGTCAGGAATTGTGAAAAAACTGAGTTTAAATGTATTTGACTAAGGTGTATGTAAACTTCTGACTTCAACTGTAGGATATAGTATATAAGATATAGGATTGGATATAGGAAATATAATATAAGACATAGGATAAGATACAAGATTAGATATATATTTTTTTAATTTTACCTTTATTTATCCAGGCAAGTCAGTTAAGAACAAATTCTTATTTTCAATGACGGCCTGGGAACAGTGGGTAACTGCCTGTTCAGGGGCAGAACGACAGATTTGTACCTTGTCAGCTCGGGGGTTTGAACTCGCAACCTTCCGGTTACTAGTCCAACGCTCTAACCACTAGGCTACGCTGCCGCTCCAGATAAGATACAGGATATAGTATATACAATATAGGATAAGATATAGGATATAAGATATAGGATATACAAGGGCATTATATTCTTCCTCTTATATGTTTTGAATGCCGTCTGAGGCCACAGATTGCAGGGTTATGTTTCAGTGTGCTGCAGAAGTGTATCTGTATTACTGCTCTAAACTAAAGCAGTCGTATATGTTGAAACTAACATAAACTCACGGTGCATTTCTGTTACAGGGTGTCGGGTGGGTGTCTCAGTGTTTCAGTGCACATGGAAACTTAGTGTGCATCCCAAGTGGCACCTATTCCCTATAGGGCTCTGGTCAGAAGAAGTGCACTTTACTATATAGGGAATAGGGTGCCATTGAGGATGCACTGTGGACTTACCGTGTGAGCTGCAGCTGAGAGGAGGGTTCTCTGTACAGGAGTCCTGCGGTGACTGCGGTTGTCCCACAGGACTATCTGGCCAGAGTAAGTTCCCCCCCACCCCCAGGTTAGGATGGAACCGGGCAAAGCCCACCGACACCACTGAAGACTAGAGGAGAGAGGGAGAGAGAGAGGGTGGGTTAGAAGGAGAGAAAAAGAGGAAGACAGAGGGGGAAGTGAGCAAGAGAGATAGCGAGAGAGAGTAAGAAAGATAGAAAGAGAAGGGGGAGAGAGCGAGAGAGGGGGGAGAGAGAAAGAAAATGGAGAGAAAAAGAAAAAGGAGAGAGAGGGGGAGAGAGAGAAAGGAGAGAGAGTGAGAGAGAGGGGGGGAAGTGAGAGAGAGCGAAAGAGAAGAGAGAGTGAAAGGAGAGAAAGAAAGAGAAGAGAGCAGAGAGAGAAGAGATGAGAGAGAGAAAGAGGAGAGAGAGCGAGAGAGGGGGGAGAGAGAAAGAAAATGGAGAGAGAAAGAAAAAGGAGAGAGAGGGGGAGAGAGAGAAAGGAGAGAGAGTGAGAGAGAGAGGGGTAAGTGAGAGAGAGCGAAAGAGAAGAGAGAGTGAAAGGAGAGAAAGAAGAGAAGAGAGCAGAGAGAGAAGAGATGAGAGAGAGAAAGAGGAAGGTGGGAAGAGAGCACAACAGTTGTTTTGAGTAAGGAGGGAAAGAGCGTGAGAGAGAAGTGGGGTAGTGAGGGAGGGGGGGTAGGAGAGAAGGAGAGAGCGATGATGAGTTGACTGTACAGGGTCTACTGAGGAGAGGAGGGTGACGTAGGGGTAACAACAGAGACAATGTGAAGGATTGTGGCCCCAGACGTTTTATATTACAGCATCAAACCCTGCAGGAGCCAGCGGAGCGCAAAGTGTAGCCTCCATCATGGCAAGCGTGGCCTTGAACCCCCTCTCTTTGACACTGTGTTTATTGAGTTCTGGTTCCTCTTCACTGAGCCTCACATATGGCTTCTTCCACAGTATCAGCATGCAGATTGTATAGTAGCCTCTACTCTAAATGCGTATCCCAAAATGGCACCCTATTCCTTTATAGTGCCCTGGGCCCTGGTCAATAGTAGTGCACTATTAATGAATAGGGTGCCATTTGGGACACAACCCTTCTCTCCTATAACCAGTGATTAGTTGATCATGACTAGCGTCCTGAGTTTTACTGACCACAATGTGACCTGGTCAAGTTAAACTCTGGGTTCTCGTCCTAATCATAAGAGAATGTTACAGTGAGTACAGTACTGTTTTTCCAGAGCTGACACTATTTAACAATTCAATATCTACTCTTTCTGTGTCGACCCAAGTTAAACTTGAACCAGAACTAAAGCATACACGGTTGGTCCACTGGCAGTACTTTCCCCTGTTTACACACTGAGAAGACCCCATTTGATCTGGTTCAACTGAAATAGGGATGAAGTGTGGCGGCATTGTTTTCTTTTCTCTTTCAGATCTACTGTTTTATGAGTGAATACAAGAAAGAGAAGAGAGACCCACCATCTCGCTCTCTCTGTATCTATCTCTCTCTCTCCCTCCCCCCGTCTCTCTCTCTCCCTCCCCCGTCTCTCTCTCCCCCACCTCTCTCTCTCTCCCTCCCCGTCTCTCTCTCTCCCTCCCCCATCTCTCTCTCCCTCCCCCCGTCTCTCTCTCCCCCCCACCTCTCTCTCTCTCTCCCCCTCTCTCTCTCTCTCTCCCCCCTCTCTCTCTCTCTCTCTGTCCCCCCACCTCTCTCTCTCTCTCTCTCCCTCCCCCGTCTCTCTCTCTCCCCTCCCCCGTCTCTCTCTCTCCCCTCCCCCTTTCTCTCCCTCCGCTGTCTCTCTCTCCCTCCCTCCTTGTCCCATCTCTCTCTCTCCCCCGTCTCTCTCTCTCTCCCTCCCCCCGTCTCTCTCTCTCCCTCCCCCGCCTCTCTCTCCCTCCCCCGCCTCTCTCCCCCTCCCCCGCCTCTCTCTCTCCCCCGTCTCTCTCTCTCTCCCTCCCCCTCTCTCCCTCCCCCCCCTCTCTCTCTCCCTCCCCCTCTCTCTCTCCCTCCACTGTCTCTATCTCCCTCCCCCGTCTCTCTCTCTCCCTCCCCCGCCTCTCTCTCTCCCTCCCCCCGCCTCTCTCTCTCCCCCATATCTCTCTCCCTCCCCCCGTGTCGCTCTATCTCCCTCCCCCTCTCTCTCCCCCCATCTTGCTCTCTCTCCCCCTCACTCTCTCTCTCTCCCCCGTCTCTCTCTCCCCATCTCTCTCTCTCTCCCTCCCGTCACTCCCTCTCCTCTCTCTCTCTCCCTGTCTCCCCATCTCTCTCTCTCTCTCTCCCTTCCCCGTCTCTCCCTCCCCGTCTCTCTCTCTCTCCCTCCCAGTCACCCCCTCTCCTCTCTCTCCCCGTCTCTCTCTCCCCGTCTCTCTCTCTCTCTCCCTCCCGTCACTCCCTTTCCTCTCTCTCTCTCCCTGTCTCCCCCTCTCTCTCTCTCTCTCTCCCCCCTCCCCGTCTCTCCGTCTCTCTCCCCCGTCTCTCTCTCTCCTCCCGTCACTCCCTCTCCTCTCTCTCTCTCCCTGTCTCCCCGTCTCTCTCTCTCTCTCTCCCCTCCCCGTCTCTCCGTCTCTCTCTCCCCGTCTCTCTCTCTCCCTCCCCCGTCACTCCCTCTCCTCTCTCTCTCTCCCTGTCTCCCCGTCTCTCTCTCTCTCTCCCCCCTCCCCGTCTCTCCGTCTCTCTCTCCCCTCCCCGTCTCTCCGTCTCTCTCTCCCCGTCTCTCTCTCTCCCTCCCAGTCACCCCCTCTCCTCTCTCTCCCCTCTCCTTCACCACACCATGTGCAACCGCCAAGTCCTGTACCCAGAGTTCATTTTAAAGAGGACTGGAAAACAAACCAGAGCAAAAGAAAACACGCTTCTCTTTCTTTTCTCCATTTCTTTCTCTCTCTCCTTCTTTCCCTCTGAAGAAACCCGGCTTCCAGAACGGCTACAGAAGAGCCTCGGATGTGAAGTGGTTTTTCAAACAGAGACTCAAAATAAACTGAGCTTGAGGGGTAAAAATAAAGTATTGTGTTGGCCATCAGAAACCATCCCTGAGAAGTATATTTACCCACAGGGCCGGCTCTAGCCTTTTGGGGGCCCTAAGCGAGATTTGGAAATTGTTTTTAGTGACCTCCTCTTGATGGCGGAGAGAAAAATGTATGTTTTAAAGTTTATTTCATGCAATTCTAGTCATTTTGCCATTGGGCAGAAATAATCTTTTTCAGTTTTAAAGCTAATTTCCTGTAATTCTACCCATTTTGCAATGGGGTGGAATGAAATATATCTGAGTGAGAGTGACTAACAAATGGGGGCTCCCTGGAGGTCAGGGCCCCTGGGCCAGGTCGATATTCGGCAATGCATACTCCAAGTTTAGATAACTGGCTAGACTAAATTACCAATCTAAAAATTGTTAGCGGACATGGCTAATTGAGTGACTGCTGATGAGAAAAATTGCTGATGCACAACCAAATTTGGAACTTGCACCTTGTGTATTCTACTATTCTATCTCTCAACAGGAAGTTGAGACCGCTTATGTCGCGTATGCCTGGAGCCGGGCCTGTTGACCCTAGGGGAACTGCTGGATTAAGGTTTAACTTCGTGGATGAGAAGCGTGGATTTGGATGAGAAGCGTGGATTTGGATGAGAAGCGTGGATTTGGATAAGAAGCCTGGATTTGGATGAGAAGTGTGGATTTGGATAGAACACACTCTAAAGTTTCCAAAACTGTTAAAATAATGTATGTGAGTGTAACAGAACTGATATGGCAGGTGAAAACCTGAGGAAAATCCATCCAGGAAGTGGGATTATAGAGTATCTAATGGGTTAGGACCCAGATTACAGTTCCTATGGCTTCCACTAGATGTCAACAGTCTTTAGACATTGTTTCAGGCTTGTTTTCTGAAAAATGATGAAGAATGAGACCTTTCTGTCAGTGGACTGTAGAATCATGCAGTGCTGGTTTGCGCGCATGACCAAGTGCAAACCAGGGAGCAATGACCATTTGTCAGGTTGAAATATTATCAATTATTTAGACAATTGACAACCTAAGAATTAATTATAAACATCGATTGACATGTTTCGACAAAATGTATCTGTACTATTAGGATGTACAGAGTTTTTGGGATATAAAGAGGGACTTTATCCAACAAAACTAACATTTACTGTGTAAAATCAAATCAAATTTTATTTGTCACATACACATAGTTAGCAGATGTTAATGCGAGTGTAGCGAAATGCTTGTGCTTCTAGTTCCGACAATGCAGTAATAACCAACAAGTAATCTAGCTAACAATTCCAAAACTACTACCTTATAGACACAAGTGTAAGGGGATAAAGAACATGTACAGTAGCTGTAGCTGAGACTCTTGTGACTGCAACCATATGAAGATCTTCAAAGGTAAGTGATTAATTTTATCGCTATTTCTGACTTTTTAATTCCTTTACTTGGTTGTAAAATGTTTGTATGCTTTTGTAAGCGGGGCTCTGTCCTCAGACAATCACATGGTATGCTTTCGCCATAAAGCCTTTTTGAAATCTGGCAAAGCGGCTGATTAGTTCATCTTTAAGCCGATGTTTAACACTTGTGTTTTTTTAAAATGTTTATTATGACTATTTCTGTATTTTGAATTTGGGGCTCTGCAATTTCACTGGATGTTGTCGAGGTGGGTCGCTAGCGGAACG